>NC_041217.1:95298149-95300141 GCF_002837175.3 Physeter macrocephalus
ATGAAGGAGCAAGGTAAAAACCCACCAGACCTAACAAGTGAAGAGGAAATAGGCAGTCTACCTGAAAAATAATTCAGAATAATGATAGTAAAGATGATCCAAATCTTGGAAATAGAATGGAGAAAATACAAGAAACATGTAACAAGGACCTAGAAGAACTACAGAGCAAACAAACAGTGATAAACAACAAAATAAATGAAATTAAGAAATATCTAGAAGGGATCAATAGCAGAATAACTGGGGCAGAAAACCAGGTAAGTGACCTGGAAGATAAAACAGTGGAAATAACTACTGCAGAGCAGAATAAAGAAAAAAGAATGAAAAGAATTCACGACAGTCTCAGAGACCTCTGGGACAACATTAAACGCACCAACATTAGAATTATACGGGTCCGAGAAGAAGAGTAAAAGAAAGGGACTGAGAAAATATTTGAAGAGATTATAGTTGAAAATTTCCCTAATATGGGAAAGGAAATAGTTAATCAAGTCCAGGAAGTGTAGAGAGTCCCATGCAGGATAAATACGAGGAGAAACACTCCAACACACATATTAATGAAACTATCAAAAATTAAATACAAATAAAAAATATTAAAAGCAGCAAGGGAAAAACAACAAATAGCACACAAGGGAATCCCCATAAGGTTAACAGCTAATCTTTCAGCAGAAACTCTACAAGCCAGAAGGAAGTGGTAGGACACATTTAAAGTGATGAAGGAGAAAAACCTACAACCAAGATTACTCTACCCAGCAAGGATCTCATTCAGATTTGACGGAGAAATTAAAACCTTTATAGACAAGCAAAAGTTAAGAGAATTCAGCATCACCAAACCAGCTTTACAACAAATGCTAAAGGAACTTCTCCAGGCAAGAAACAAAAGAGAAGGAAAAGACCTACAATAACAAACCCAAAACAATTAAGAAATAGTAATAGGAACGTACATATCGATAATTACCTTAGATGTAAATGGATTAAATCCTCCAACCAAAAGACATACACTGGCTGAATGGATACAAAAACAAGACCTGTATATACGCTGTCTACAAGAGACCCACTTCAGACCTGGGGACACATACAGACTGAAAGTGAAGGGGTGGAAAAAGATAATCCATGCAAATGGAAATCAAAAGAAAGCTGGTGTAGCAATTCTCACAACAGACAAAATAGACTTTAAAACAAAGACTATTACAAGAGACAAAGAAGGACATTACATAATGATCACGGGATCAATCCAAGAAGATATAACAATTGTAAATATTTATGCACCCAACATAGGAGCACCTTGATACATAAGGCATATGCTAACAGCCATAAAAGGGAAAATCAACAGTAACACAATCATCATAGGGGACCGTAACACCCACTTTCACCAATGGACAGATCATCCAAAATGAAAATAAATAAGGAAACACAAGCTTTAAATGATACATTAAACAAGATGGACTTAATTGATATTTATAGGACATTCCATCCAACAACAACAGAATACACAATCTTCTCAAGTGCTTATGGAACATTCTCCAGGATAGATCATATCTTGGGTCACAAATCAAGCCTTCATAAATTTAAGAAAATTGAAATTGTATCAAGTATCTTTTCCGACCACACCCTATGAGACTAGATATCAACTACAGGAAAAAATATGTAAAAAATACAAACACATGGAGGCTAAACAATACACTACTTAATAATCAAGAGATCACTGAAGAAATCAAAGAGGAAATCAAAAAATACCTAGAAACAAATAACAATGAAAACGCGACAACCCAAAACCTATGGATGCAGCAAAAGCAGTTCTAAGAGGGAAGTTTACAGCAATACAATCCTACCTTAAGAAACAAGAAACGTCTCAAATAAACAACCTAAACTTACACCTAAAGCAAACAGAGAAAGAAGAAGAAAAAAACCCAAAGGTAGCAGAAGGAAAGAAATCATAAATATCAAATCAGAAATAAATGAAAAAGAAATGAAGAAAACAATAGCAAAGATCTATAA
>NC_041217.1:95300517-95302380 GCF_002837175.3 Physeter macrocephalus
AATTAAAAGCTGGTTCTTTGAGAAGATAAACAAAATTGATAAACCATTAGCCAGACTCATCAAGAAAAAAAGGGAGACTCAATCAATAGAATTAGAAATAAAAAAGGAGAAGTAAAAACTAGACACTGCAGAAATACAAAGGATCATGAGAGATTACTACAAGCAAGTATATGCCAATAAAATGGACAACCTGGAAGAAATGGACAAATTCTTAGAAATGAACAAAATTCGGAGATTGAACCAGGAAGAAAAAGAAAATATGAACAGACAAATCATAAGCACTGAAATTGAAACTGTGATTAAAAATCTTCCAACAAACAAAAGCCCAGGACCAGATGGCTTCACAGGTAAATTCTATCAAACATTTAGAGAAGAGCTAACACTGATCCTTCTCAAACTCTTCCAAAATATAGCAGAGGTAGGAACACTCCCAAACTCATTCTACGAGGCCACCATCACCCTGATACAAAAACCAGACACAGATGTCACAAAGAAAGAAAACTACAGGCCAATATCACTGATGAACATAGATGTAAAAATCCTCAACAAAATACTAGCAAATAGAATATCCAACAGCACATTAAAAGGATCATACACCATGATCAAGGGGTTTATCCTAGGAATGCAAGGTTTCTTCAATATATGCAAATCAACCAATGTGATAAAACATATTAACAAATTGAAGGAGAAAAACCATGTGATCATCTCAATAGATGCAGAGAAAGCTTTTGACAAAATTCAACACTCATTTATGACAAAAACCCTCCAGAAAATAGGCATAGAGGGAACTTTCCTCAACATAATAAAGGCCATATATGACAAACCCACAGCCAACATCATCCTCAATGGTGAAAAACTGAGACCATTTCTTCTAAGATCAGGAACAAGACAAGGTTGCCCACTCTCACCACTATTATTGAAAAAACCTACCTAAGGAGATAAAAGACCTCTATGCAGAAAATTATAAGACACTGATGAAAGATATTAAAGATGATACAAATAGATGGAGAGATATACCATGTTCTTGGATTGGAAGAATCAACATTGTGAAAATGACTCTACTACCCAAAGCAATCTACAGATTCAATGCAATCCCTATCAAACTACCACTGGCATTTTTTACAGAACTAGAAAAAAAAATTTCACAATTTGTATGGAAACACAAAAGACCCCGAATAGCCAAAGCAATCTTGAGAACAAAAAATGGAGCTGGAGGAATCAGGCTCCCTGACTTCAGATTATACTACAAGGCTACAGTAATCAAGACAGTATGGTACTGGCACAAAAACAGAAATATAGATCAATGGAACAGGATAGAAAGCCCAGAGATAAACCCACACACATATGGTCACCTTATCTTTGATAAAGGAGGGAAGGATATACAGTGGAGAAAAGACAGCCTCTTCAATAAGTGGTGCTGGGAAAACTGGACAGCTACATGTAAAAGTATGAAATTAGAACAATCCCTAACACCACACACAAGAATAAACTCAAAATGGGTTAAAGACCTAAATGTAAGGCCAGACACTATCAAACTCTTAGAGGAAAACATAGGCAGAACACTCTATGGCAAATGAGATATCATCTCACACCGGTCAGAATGGCCATCATCAAAAAATCTAGAAACAATAAATTCCGGAGATGGTGTGGAGAAAAGGGAACACTCCTGCACTGTTGGTGGCAATGTAAATTGATACAGCCACTATGGAGAATAGTATGGAGGTTCCTTAAAAAACTAAAAATAGAACTACCATACGACCCCGCAATCCCACTACTGGGCATATACCCTGAGAAAACCATAATTCAAAAAGACACATGCACCCCAATGTTCATTGCAGCACTATTTACAATAGCCATGTCATG
>NC_041217.1:95303135-95421563 GCF_002837175.3 Physeter macrocephalus
CCATTGTAAAGCAATTATACTCCAATAAAGATGTTAAAAAAAACAAACAAACAACCCAATCCAAAAATGGGCAGAAGCCATAAATAGACATCTCTCCAAAGAAGATATAAAGATTGCCAACAAACACATGAAAGAATGCTCAACATCATTAATCATTAGAGAAATGCAAATCAAAACTACAATGAGATATCATCTCACACTGGCCAGAATGGCCATCATCAAAAAATCTGCGAACAATAAATACTGGAGAGGGTGTGGAGAAAACAGAACCCTCTTGCACTGTTGGTGGGCATGTGAATTGATATAGCCACTATGGAAAACAGAATGGAGGTTCCTTAAAAAACTAAAAATAGAACTATCATACGACCCAGCAATCCCACTACTGGGCATATACCCTGAGAAAACCATAATTCAAAAACAGTCTTGTACCAAAATGTTCATTGCAGCTCTCTGTACAATAGCCAGGACATGGAAGCATCATCTGTCCATCGACAGATGAATGGATAAAGAAGATGTGGCACGTATATACAATGGACTATTTCTCAGCCACTAAAAAAAAATGAAATTGAGTTATTTGCAGTGAGGTGGATGGACCTAGGGTCTGTCATACAGAGTGAAGTAAGTCAGAAAGAGAAAAACAAATACCGTATGCTAACACATATATATGGAATCTAAAAAAAAAAAAAAATGGTTCTAGAACCTAGGGGTAAGACGGGAATAAAGACACAGACCTACTAGAGAATGGACTTGAGGGGACATATATACACTACCAAATGTAAAACAGATAGCTAGTGGGAAGCAGCCACATAGCACAGGGAGATCATCTCGGTGCTTTGCGATGACCTAGAGGGGTTGGGTAGGGAGGATGGGAGGGAGGCTCAAGAGAGTGGGGATATGGGGACATGTGTATGCATATGGCTGATTCACTTTGTTGTACAACAGAAACTAACACAGTATTGTGAAGCAATTATACTGCAATAAAAATCTATTAAAAAAAGGGATAGGATTTTACATTTTAGACAATTTTTTTTAATCTACACTGGTTTCCTCCTTTCCCAGAATATTCAAAAATTTGATCAAGCTGTAGGGTCTTCAAATATGGTGATTGATGTTCACACACCAGAACTGAAGCCCAAAGATACTAACCAGTTCACTCACATTAGCATAACAAGTGAATATCAGCATAACAAGTCCTGAATAAAATTCAGGACTAAAATCCCCAGGGGTCCTGTGATTGGCCCAGAGTTCTTTCACTCTCGGCTCATCCATTCAGTCACTCCATTCTACAAATACTAAGACCGGCTGAGCATGCGGTGCTGTGACAGACGCTGGGGCCAGAAACATGAAGACAAGCAGGATGCCTGCCCTCATGAGATATACAGTACTGAGCCACTAATGCTTATTTACAAGCATTTTCTAAATCTTTCCATATCTGGCTTCTTGGAATTAAATTCAGTACTATAAACTTTTATTTGTTAAGTACCACCCATGAGCAAGGCACTGTGCTGAGTTATTTTTCCACTACTTAATCTCTTCCTATCGTATACTCTTTTTCTATTAGAACGACAAAGTGGCTCTTTGTTTTTAATCCTTTGATTCAGCTAGTCCAATGTTTATTTGCTGTCTACAAGCTACCCAGGACAGGGCTTTGCTCAGAGGATGAGGAGATAAGCAAGTAAAGGATATAATTTTGACCACGATACGTTATCAAAGAAGTTGTAGACACAAGAATATTAACCAAGAAGCAAAGAAATTAGGTTTAAACTGAAACTGGGCTCTCAAAGAAAGGGACTGTGTGAGTTGTTGGTGTCTTCAAAGAATGTGTCATTGATGACAAGGACTTCAACAGACTCTAAAGAATAGGAAGGTCACAGTACATTTTCAGCAAAGGGTCCAGTGATGGAAAGCCTGGCTGGTCTGGAGAATGTGTCAGTGTGTGCTGAGTAGAAAATAAGGGCAGATGGATGTGGAGGAGCCAGATTAAAGGGCACCTCTGATTTAAGTGGAGGAACCTGTACTTAGGGGAAGTAGGTTATCAATTGTGGGCCAAAGACACCAAAGACTGCTGAGTTATTTGGGAATCCCCAAATCCAGATGCAAAGTTCTCTGAGCACTGATTAGGGCACATCTCCTGCATATATGTGTTATTACTCCTCAAACATGTAGATGAGCCTCTGATGAATGAAATTCAACTCATTTAAAAAGTATTATGAAATTCATGATATTATCAACAACTAATAAACATACAATTGGTATCATGCAAAAATCTGATTTTGCCTTTAATCAATGTAAAGGGCAAAATAAAGCTGTCATGTATTTTGGGGCAAAGAATGTGACATGATAAAAGCAGCTGGATGAGGCAGCAGCATACCTCTGGATTGGAAAGGACAGAGACGGGAGCCAGAGAGAGGAGCTGGAAGGCTGGGGCAGGAGCAAGGCTGGCTGACAGGCATGGACGGGGGAGACAGTGGTAATAACGAAGAGCTGAATTAGAAAGACATTTTGATTGGGTCACAGAGAAAGCTAAAGGCAATGGATATTTCTAGCCTGGAAAATTGGTACAATGTCATCCATGAAAACATTTAGTTAGAAAAGGACATAGGAAAATGTTGGTGCCTTCGTTTTTTATATGTTTCGGAATCTCCCCCCTCCCTCAAAAGGAGGGGGCCTTTTGTCTGCTTTTTCTAGTCAAATAATAAAGAGAACCTTCTCTAATTTCCTCAGTACTTGGAAATACACAATTTTAAAGCAAACCTAAGATACCATGTCATCTAATGGTGTAACACACACCATTATTTAAGTTCCACTAAGAAAAAATTAAACTATGGTATGCAATCAATTTTAAGATCCATCCTAGTTTCATAAATGTGAAAATTTTAAAAACGCATGTCTCTAAGTCAGTGTTTCTCAACCTTTTCTTCATGATTGTCCTCTCCCCCAGCCAAGAGCCTCTCTAGGCATTTTTTACCTAACTGTCCCCCATGAAATTTTACTGTCACAGACAGACCACATATTTCTTTATGTGCCATGTATAAATCTGCACTTTATACAGAAAAAGAAAATGTTTTTTACCACCCAAAAACAATTTTTCCCCCTTGAGGGCAGTATCACCTGAGGTTGAGAATACATATCAAAAATGTAAATGAAATTACAATCAAGCTCATGTTTATGGATGCCTGACATTCCCTTCCCATTCACTCTTCCTTTTAAAAAATTATATTTATACTATTTTATTAGATGAGGTGTGTGTGTGTGTCCTGTTCTCATCTGAAGTACATTTTACCCCAGATAAAACATCGACATTCTTTAGAAAAGAGTGAAGCTTAATCATGGTCTCAGTAGGACTCTCTTCCTTTAATATGAGTTATTTGCCTTCATGTTTGTGCCCAGAGCAAATATTTTCTGTTTCTGCAGAGTTGTTAAGTCCTCACACATCTGACAAGACTACAGGTAATCATGTTGATACAACACAGCTGGACACCCTGAAGCAGGAAGCCCAGTTGGTTTCCAGTGTCCTCCTTCAAGTCACCAATTTGGGTCTCTGTCTGGGGAGAAAATGGCCTTCCCTATGGAGACAACACTGTCTCTCCCTGAACCCCTCCCTGTGCAGGAGGCTGCCCGTTCCCTTGGTTGCACTCCTCATCACACACACTCACAACCAAGAAAAGGAGGTGGTGCAGAAATTTTTCAACTTTCTCTAAAACTAAAGTTGCTTCCCCCTTTTAAAAAGAGTCTATAATTTAGGTCTATAAAAAGAACCTACTTAGCACTCAATAGTTAGGAGCTCTTACCGCAGTTCAACAGAATAGGAACAGTTCACTAAGTTTCTACAAAAACTTTAACAAATTTTTTAAAGCATTCATAATTAAAAGGCTCCCTGGCACAGCAAGAGAAGACTTTGAAACGTCTTCTATTTATACCAAGTTAAGCTCTGATTGCCTTACAGTTCCAGGAGTTTTCTGAAACTCCTACAGAACATCAAAAATCAAATACTCGGGGCTTCCCTGGTGGCACAGTGGTTGAGAATCTGCCTGCCAATGCAGGGGACACGGGTTTGAGCCCTGGTCTGGGAAGATCCCACATGCCGCGGAGCGGCTGGGCCTGTGAGCCACAACTACTGAGCCTGCGCGTCTGGAGCCTGTCCTGCGCAACAAGAGAGGCTGCGACAGTGAGAGGCCCGCGCACCGCGATGAAGAGTGGCCCCCGCTTGCCACAACTAGAGAAAGCCCTCGCACAGGAACGAAGACCCAACACAGCCAAAAATAAATTTATTTTTTTTTAAAAATCACATACTGGAACATCACAATGTTGCCGTTGTTTAATGATTATTTGTGCTAGAAAATTTCACGAAATCATAGCCATTCCTGTTATCAACCAGAAGGCAAACTGCAGATATTGAATCATTGTAAGATTTCACACATTCCCAGAAAATTAGTTTCCAGTTTGTCTCTGTTTTTAGTACTTTACGTTGAGGCATGAAATAGTCATTTTTTCAGCAGCTACCAAAGTTCATTTGACATTGGATAAGGGTCTCTCTCCCTCCTCCTTATAGTTCAATTAAAATGCTCCGTGCTGCTTTAATTCCCAGGAAACTAAGCTGACTTAATTAGGGCAGATGCCGAAATAATTAACAGGCCTATAGTAGCTAAGCACGCTATTTAAAGCAATACAGTGGTAATTAAATCAAAAGTGTAATCCTTATGAAAGAATCCTACATGTGTATACAAGTGGAAGCAAATGAAATAACACTCTCAAAAAGATGTCACCACCTGTAAATGTGACCTTCCTATAAAAGAACTGACTTCGATGCTAAAGGTTCTGATTAAAATATAAAAGCCTCTGCAACATAAAATATATGTATTTCTTAAAATATTCTTTACAAGGTCAACATTCACAGGTCAAGGATATAATAAAGAGAATACCTGTAACAAGAATGTTTAACACCAGAGCGGTTCATTTTCCCAATGTTTGTTAGGTGAGGAATAATATCAAGAGAGATGCTGAATTTCAAGGAAAGCTTTGTATTTCTCCTCCCCTGAATTTGTCAATCCAAGACAATGACAGGCAGAGAAACTATATGCCTTGGTAACCATAAAACTAATTGGTTAGGAAATAAGGCCAAATTAATCCCAGGAAAAATATTGATTTTTATGACACAAAAATAAGCTTTGAAACAGAGCATATGAATAGCTCCTACTAAACGTTAGCAACTGCCATATTCCCATTAGCTTTCAAGTTCCACTGATAGCTGAAATACAATGGTCTCTTGGTATGCGCGAGGGATTGGTTCCGGGACCCCGGCGTATTCCAAAATCTGGGGATGCTCAAGTCCCTTATAGTCACTTTGGCGGATGCGGAACCCCCGGATACCACGGAGGGCCGACTGCGTGTGAAATGAAGGCTTTTCCTTGGGTCTGGGCAATCTTTAACAAAATGGGATGGAGAGGCAAAGCCAGGGCGCATATGGATCACTCGGAGGCAAGCCAGAGCACCGCCACCCCACAGTGACCTGGGCAGAACCGAAAGCAGCAGTCCTTCCTAACAGACCCACGCCCCCCGCACCCCCGAGACAGGAAGTCCAGCAAGTCGGGGCCCCGTCCTGCTGAGAAACGCGGAGGGGCGGAAGGGGGCTCTGTCAACGTGGACGAAGCTTGACTGAGGAGCCCTCCGCTGAACCAGGGGCCACGTGCAGCTCGTTTCCCTCGCCGAGGCTCCCGCAAAATGCAGCTTCCAGTTACTTACTGCTCACATGTTCAGCAAAGTACCTCCACCTACTCAAATCTTAAACATAGAAACAAGGGCCTACAAAATGGTATTTTAATTTCTGTTAGAACCAAAGCCATCTCGTCTGAGTAAGTCAGTTACAGCAGCACTAGGCACATGAAAAGAACTGTACAATCCCCAACACCTACCAATTAGCATAAAACGCTAAAACAGAAACCGGTTCTCAGACTCAACACCGGAGAACAGCACCACCCAGTGGCGGTATGAAAAGCTGCATGTGAGGAACTAGAGGCTCCATTCCTGGTGGCCAAAGTGATTTCTCCTCACTGAAACGAACGACCGCAGTAAAATACCTTCCACCGTGCGGGAAAATCTACAATGCGAGCCTCCTCAGAGTCTATAACAACTAGGCTTAGAGCAAATGGTATTTCATATTTTCTGAGTAGCTGACGCAAGGTTGCCAGGTAAAATACAGAATGTATGCTTGGTGCACTATTTGAGACATGATAAAAAAGTATTCACTGTTTATCTAAAATTCAAATTTAACTGGGCATCTTGTATTTTTATTTGCTAAATCTGGCGACTCCTGTTCCAAAGTACCCACTCCTGGAGACCAGAGATGCATTTACATAAGTCTTTCAGTCTTTCAAAGAGGCAGTAACAGACCTGTGGCAAGGAAGCTAGCGATGAGCCGGGTATGCTGCCGCCCCTAGGGTTAGGGTCAGGGTTAGGGTTAGGTATGCTGCCGCCCCCTTGCAATGGGCAGGTAAGACACTCTGTTCCACGATGCAAAAGGCTAATAGGGGAGAGGAAGTGGAGGGCGCGAAGTGGGGCTCCAGATAGCTGGGTCACGAAATGGAAGCATTAAATATAAGATGGTTGGAGGAGAATGGAAAAAGGATGGGCAATTATGGAAGAGAAGGAGAAAGGGGAACAAACAACCCTTGCCTCCTGACAACTGTGCCAGCCTACCGACGGTGCTGCTGCGATTTCCCCTCCTCGTGGCACCTGGTGTCAGCGATTGTGAATTGGGGAAGGTAAGGCCAGAACAACTGCCTTGTCCAGAAAGCCGCACACCACCGACTGTCCACATCCAAGCAATCCTTTCTTTAGGAAGGGGTCATTTAAATGGGTTTGTGTTCCACTTTTCTCAAACTAAAAACAACTCATCTGTTTCCTAAGCCGCTAACTGGTTTTGTTTCACATGTTTTGCTGTCTTTTGGCTCACCCCCTCAGAAACCCAGTGCCCACCGAGGCCTCCTCGCTCGTACCTTTGCAATGAACCGCGATCGCCCCCTCCGTGTTCTCGCAGATATTCAGGAACCTCCGCACGATGTTGTCGCTGGGTGTGCTGCCATCGATGAAGAAGAGGTCATAGTGCTCGAAGCCGGCATCGGTGAAGCGCTTCGCCTCGTAAATCTTTTTGTTCAGCCTCACGATTGCAGTCACGTTATGCTTTTTGAAATAAGGAAAGTAGGCTTCGGGGGCGTGAAGAGGATAACCTAAAGGAAAGCAGGGGCTGTAAGCAAAAGGCACGCATTTCATCTTACGTAACCCAGGAACACGAAAACCCTTCACAATAAAGATGATCAATCTCAACAGAGCTTAGGAGGAAAGCGCATTTAAGGAGAGAGTAAGGTCGAAGCACGTTCCTAAAAGAAGCAGTCTGAAAAACTGAGAAAAACACCATAGGAGGGGGAAAAAAAAAAACCTCTTCTGAGTATTGGAAATAGCTCGTGAACGTTCAAAACCTCAAGCTTTAGGCTTCAAATCCTGGGAGCACAGTCCTCCCAAGCCAAAACAAAGGCATTCCTGAGGCCCTCAGATGTGTACAGTAGGCCTGGAAGGACTCTGTCCTTTTTACTCCTCTCGACAAATACCTTTGAAACGCAGCCTTTTTGCCAGGTGTACAGTTTTAATCTACAATGCAGTCCCCCACAAGAGAGAATGATTATTAAGCACCTACCATGTACAAGTCACAATTGCATAAATTTCTTTTAATTCTCAAAACAACCTATTAAGATAAAAATAGTAAACCCCATGTAACAGTTAAGAAACTAAAGAGGTTGAGTGATCATTTTTGTAGACATTTTCTTTTTTGAGGAGAACAAGTGGTCGGGCTCTAACCCCCGTTCTGCTGTGGGTGGGTCCAGCATCACGTGGAGCTGCAGTCAGCTGGGTTACAGACACATGACCTCGACTTGGCCAATCAACCAAGGTGACCACTGGGGGCTTTGGCCACTGCAAGCTTTGCCTAGTGGCCCCAGGGTTTAAAAGGACTAATTTCTCAGCCCGTTGATGACCACATCTGTAACCCATTCAGGGCATACCAGGTGAGGGGATCTCACTCAGAATTCGTTCATGACGGTGGGCTCCAAGTGGGGCAGGCAGCAGCAGCCAGCAAAGTGAACCAGCAGTTTCTGCACTGTGGCTGTATTTCCTGCTGCCTCGCATCTTGCACAGGCTGGTCATTTCTCTTTTCTCTCAGTTGCAGGCCAACTCATATGCCGGGGCTGGGGTGTACATATAACATTTCCCAAGCTACCTTTCCCACTGGGTTCCTGTCCATCTGAAAAGTGGGAGTCACTAAAGCACTGCCGGAGCAACTGGAGGCCAGAGGAGGGAGAAGGGATGTCTTCTGTTCTCCTGCCAGCATGGCTTCAGCAGCAGAAGAGAGGAACCCCCAGCTTAGTTTGGCACTCCCGGCACCAGCCTGCAGCCCAGCCTCAGGGTCCCCACTCCTCAGGCTCCAAATGCAAGCACCAGCCCTTCGGAGCTCCCAGCACCTGCCAAGGTCCCAGGTCCTGCTGACCCCACGTTTTCCTTTCTGTCCCTCGTTGCCTTAAAGGCAATAACTATTTCTTCCTTAATATGCTGGTTTTTTCAGAGTTGCCCTTTTACTTTTTAGCCTGCTTTCTAACAAGTTCCTTATATTGCATTCCCTCTGTTTGAAATAAAGTGGTTTCCCTTCCTGCCTGGATCCTGCTGATACATGACCTCCCTTAGATCCTGTTCATTTTCTAAGCCTCATTTTCCAACCTTCGCTTGGAGACTGTGAGCTCCCCAGCATAACTCCAATATCTGCTGCGTGCAACCAAGAGCCCTAACTGGCACCCTTAGCCAAGGTCGCACAAGAGATGAAGGCAGAATTGCCCGGCAGACCTAACTAATCCACAGCCCAGATACATGATTTTCACAAGCCAGGCTGCTTTTGAGCAAACAGGTAAGACAGAGCTTACTTATAATCTTCTGTGTAGAAACAGTGACTTATACACATTTAGAGAAAACAGATCCTTTCCACTTGGAAAAAAATCAAATCTGTTTTCCTAGTTGGTTTGTTTGCTCAAATCATTTTCCAGCCTAAAGGGAAAAAGAACTGTGGTTGGCATAGGAAACAAGAGCTTTTCTATCATGTAAGGAATGGGAAGGAGAGGGCTTAGGAACACATGGGATGGGACATGGTGTGACAGTCTGACAGGCACTTCTAACCCTGGGTTCCTAGTGATCACTGGCACCTCTGTGATGGCACCTGTCATGAAGCACGCTAATGGTTCTTTTGGTGTCTGTCCCTTCCCTCCTCCACCAAGGCTGTAAGAACTTCTCTTTACATATATGAATTCCCATCATGAGTAAATGGCATTACAGATAATATACCTAAATCTACTATCAAGAGAAACTGTGTATATCTTTTGAGAAAAGAACACTGAACAGTTATCCAAATATGGTAATAGGGCACTGAAATAATAACAGTAATGGTAATCATAGCACCTAACATTTACTGAGCACTTACTATGTGCCAGGCACTAAGCTAAGTGTTTCATGTATATATCATCTCATTAAACTATACAATTATCAGTCACTGATGCCTGGGAAAGTGAACTGGCCCATGCACACACTGCTAGGAAGAGACAGAGGCAGCATTTGAACACTGACAATCAGATTCTAGGGCCGGTGCTGGGGGTGATTTGAGGTAAAATCCAACTCAATTCTATTTGTTAGATCTCCAAAAAAGGGACACTATGTGAACATTAGGGGCTGCACTTCCTAGATTTGTGAGGAAGTTTCTTAAAAATCCTCAAAAGCGTTTCAAATGAGTTATAACCAACAATGACAATATCTTCTGACCTCTGAACAACTGTGTTTTCGATGTATTTGGATGCTTCTGATGGAGGACTGGTTTTAGCAATGTGCACGGAGCTGACCGAGCTTTCATCCGACCCTTACTCCATCTGGCCACTAGATGGTGCCCTGGCATCAGTAAAGCACAGGCAGAGCCCTGGCGCTGACCAAACAATTTCAAAGCAAAGAGAGACGGTAAAATTCATCTCTTCCCAGACCCTCATTTAAAGGAAACTGAAGAACAGCAGAGTCAAATGATTAGTCCACCTATTCATTATTAAAAGTAAAAACTGCAAAATAGGCAGGCAAATGTGGAACGCAATAAAATATGTTTATCAGGTTCATTAATGATAAAAATGTAATCAGAATATCTGCTACCTAATAAGCACCTATTAATGTGCCCGACACTGTGCAAGGCACTCACTTCCTATAATATCCCTAATCTTCACCAAATGCCTGCAATGTGCATCCTATTTCCCCATTTGATGATGAGAGAAGTTGAGGAACTCACGAAGTACACCCAGCCAGTTAGGGGCAGAGCCAGACTTCAAGCAGCCCGGGCTCTTCACACCTAGCTTCTCTCATTAAATGAGCAGGCTGATGCTTCAAACTGTTTGGATTCCCTGTCTCGAGTTGTCTTTCCCTGTTCTTTCCTTTTTCTTTCTTTCTTTCTGAAGTAGAGATGAGGACATTGCCACCTAAGAGTTTGGGGTTTTTTGGGGAAATTTTGAAATCCAATTTGTTCTACTGCTATATTATTCATTTATCAAGTCAAGCTTGTTTAATCAAAAAAGGGTTAGGGCTCCTCTTGTCCCCCCTGTCAAAACAATGTGAACAAAGATGGCTGAAAGGAACTCCTGCTGGTCTCTGTTGACAACACACACTTAAGACTGTTGTAATGCGTTCTGCCAGACCCCAAGATTTTAGGGCTTCCTTTTGCTACATCCTAGCAACAGCTATTTCAGTGCTAACTCCTTAAAAATCTACCTTTTTCTACTAACAGACCCGTAAAATGACTTTCAGCCACCTCAGAAAATACAGGGGTTTCTCAACTTAAAAAAAAAAAAATTTCTTAAGTTCAAAAAAATTTACAAAGTTAAACCCCTTTACAAAAAAATATGACACTTCTAGTGAATATCAGATCTTAAAATGGGGATTCCAGTAAAATATCAATATTTTACCAACAACAGCCTTAAATGAAATTATTCTAGACATGAAAACTGGCAAGTATTAGGTAAGCAGCACTTTCACACCTTTTTTTCTCAATGTGAGAGGGCACAGTACATGCATAGGAAAAAAAAGATATAGAGAGAATGATATCTTAACAGTGGTTCTTTCTAGATTATATAATTACAGGTGACTTTTTATCTAGATTGCTTAAACTTCTGTAGTGAACATGTTCTTTCTCTGTAGTAAAATTTAAAAGAACACAGAATTTGGAATCAAAGAGAACTGTGTTTGAATCCACACACTGCCACTTTCTGGCTATGTCAACCTGGGCAAGTTAGGTTACCAAGTCTCCATCTTCTCTTCCACAAAATAACTACCACCTGTTCCAGGGTGTGTTTCTGATTATTAAATAGATGAGGTGTGCACAAAAGGCTTATCAGCACCACTCCCAGCATATAAGCAAATGGTGGATAATTATTACCCTATATTGTAATATAGGACCAAAAATAATTTTTTAAAGACTTTGGACAATTAAGAATTGACACACGGGCTTCCCTGGTGGCGCAGTGGTTGAGAATCCGCCTGCCGATGCAGGGGACACGGGTTCGTGTCCCGGTCCGGGAAGATCCCACATGCCGCAGAGCGGCTGGGCCCGTGAGCCATGGCCGCTGAGCCTGCGCGTCCGGAGCCTGTGCTCCGCAACGGGAGGGCCCAAAACAGTGACGGGCCCGCGTACCGCAAAAAAAAAAAAAAAAAAAAGAATTGACACACAAAATACGTCCTTTTATCTTGTGAGTCTACTTCCAAGAATTTAGAAAAGAAATAAGGGCTGCAAAAAAGATGTATGGACATGTATACCAACCACTGTAGTTTTTAAAAAGTGAAAAACTGAACAACTTAAATCTCATTCAAAAATTAAGTGATTGATTAGTAAAATTATGGCACAGTCATTGAATGCAGTCATGGAAAATTATAATGAAGATCTACATTTATTGCCATGGAAAGGAGTATGTGATATATTAAGTGAAAAAAAGCTGCTATAAGACAGTAGTCATGTTATGACTCCATGCTGGTTAAAAAAAAAAGGAATATTTTTATAAGTCTGTGTGTGTGTGTGTGTGTGTATTCTCTAAGAGAGGAAAAAAAATATGTGCAAATAAAAAATACAGAGAAGCAGATGGAAAGAAAATTAAAATCCCCAATAATCCCACCACCAACTAGTAAACCTAGAAAACGTGGTTAGAATTATAGGTCACTTTAATGCTGTTTTTATGAGTTCATCTGCATTTTCTTCTTTTTAAAAAAAAATCATGTATTACCTCTATAAAAATATTTTAAATGGGTTTTTTAAATTACACCTCTCGTCTTCTCTTTAAGAAAATTTCACTTAAAAAGTGAATCCTATATGGCAAAATTCTTTCAGTTTCACCAAATGAACACCCAACAACAAAGCCACTACTGAAACCATACACCTACTAAGGTTTTCTGGGTCTGAGTCAGATCATTTTGCACAGAAGGCTAAAGGGAGGTTTAATCAATCCTGTCTTGAAAGACCAACAGTGGAAAGCAGTTTCCTCAGGAAGTTAACAAGTTATTCCTAACAAGCCAACATAACAGGTTAATCAATCAATGTCTGGAGCAAACTGGATTCATGAGCAAATGTGTAAATGAGAAGATCTAATTATGGCTTCAGTACAGAGACATCCTATTTGTTAGGTAACTCTGTAGACCTGGATTACCCATCCCCAGAGGGGATGATTCAATCCCCATGATTTAAGCAGAGTTCCCTGTGAGATATGTCATAGGTATAAAATGATAAGCACATGTGTGGAAACTCAACAAAATTATCAAACCTAAATACATGAATAACCATATGCAATGAAACTAGATTTTAGAATAAATTCTTATGATGATGATGATGATGATGGTTATGAAAGAAGAATAAACCTATAAATCTAGACTAAGGGTTTCAAATTATGTTCCTCCAAGGACTAGTGTTCCAGCTCTAAAACTAGAGAGGGAGCAAAAAGGGAGCTATTATGTTCATGGGTGATATTTTTTTAATTTTATGTACTTCTCCCATAAACTATTCTTAAACCTTTGGTACCCATCATTACTTGTCTTCTGGGAATGTGAGGTTAAAAAAAATAATTCAGTAAAAAATATATGTTAATGGGAAAACACACAAAGCCTATCATGTTTCATTCAAGAGGCTTATTTTTTTGTCTTGCTTTTTTTTCCTGAATATGTATGCCCCTGGCTCTACATATACTGCAAGTAAGTAATTTAATTATTGTCAGCTAGAAAATTGTTCCTAGTTGCCATGATGGAACTAAACAGATCAGTGTAGTGGCAATGCTTAGGAGCCCCGCTCTTGGCTGGAGTATCACCAGTTCTGCATATTACTTTGTGAACTTGGGCAAATTTCCTACTCATAGGTCTCGGTTTCCTCCTCTGTGAAATAGAGGTAATAGTTCCTACACCTCATAGAGTTGTGTGTGCACTAAATGAGATAATGCTGTGATTAGCTAGTAACTAGCACTTAATAAATGACACCTATTGTCACCATCATCGTCATTATTCAACATGGTGTTACCAAAGACTACCTTGAGGTGTAGCACGCCACCACCACCAAATAAATCTGAGAACCACCGATAGAATTAATCAATCTGCTTATTGTTTTGACCAGTTGGTTTCTCAGATTCTTCTTTGATAATTGGGTCAAGGTAAAGTGAACACCCTATTTATGGCAACCTAAAAATTTGATAGTTTTAAAACAGTGATTATAGTTCCACTTACTAAACTCTAATATTTAACACACTAATTATTGTTCAATTAGTAATTTAACAATAGAAATGCTGTTCAATTTTTTAAATTAATAAACATTCTTTGGTGAATATTACCAATAGAAAGGATTATCTGAGGAAATTAAGAACTCAAAGAAGATGAACTGAAATAAATTTTTGGAGGGTAAAGTAAATAAAAACCTACCATTTTCAATTTTGCTTTTTGGATGTGGTCCACTAAATGCTAAAAATTTTCCTGGAACAATCCAGTTGAAGTCACCATTTTCAACTCGCTGGGAGAATTTTGTGAGGAAAGAGAAGAAAAATATTTTATAATTCTTATACAATTTAGGAAGCCCTTACAAATATAACTGTTTTCCACTCTATTAGTACTAGACTAGTTGGACATACATGAAGACAAAATAATATAGCTTAAAATAAAAACATGCATCTGATTCTCAAAATGGTTATGAATTCAATCCGCTTCGAAAAATTTTTATCTAGACTATAAGAAAAGTTTAGAAAACTTTATTTAACGTGGAGGTACTTTGCTGAAAATAATTTTGTCTCTTGGCCACTCTGCAATGAAATGAAATGAAAACAAACATTGCTTGCCCCAGCAAGAAATAATGGGAAATAAGAGAAGACAAAAAATATAAGCACTTTCCATGAACGTGGTAAACATACTTTAAACAATGAAAAAAATCTATAAATATCAGGGTCATGATGAACACACCTCCATTTTTTGTTTGTTTTTACAGGTTTCTATCTGTTGTCGGTGCTGATTTTTAGACGGGGAAACAGAAGACAGGAGTGAGGGACAGAGGCTCATCAAACCCTCAGGGTGTACCACAAACTGGAGACTGCCACAGTCTCCTGCAGGAGCTGCAAACCAAACAGCTACAAGGGTCAGGCAAGAGACATAAATAAAGGCAAATGCTCCTCAGCTCTGGCCAATTGACCACAGGAAAGATTGATTGAATATAGCTGATCTTCCAATTGGATGTTCATGTAAAATCTCTCTATATTTGAAATGTTGACTGTTTTAAATTAAGTTTTTTAATACTAGGAAAGCAAATAAAACACATCTGTGGGCTGACTTTGATCACCAGCTGTCAGCCTCTGGTCCACACACTCCAGGATCCTCAGAAAAGGCCTGAAGACCAGGCAAGGGGCCAAGCATCCTCCCACTGCTCCATTACCTCCTTCATTTCCTTCCCTTCCTGGTGTGCCTCTGAACCCAGGGAATACTGGGGCAGGGCTGAGAGGACCCAAACTTTGCAGGCTTTTGGGACACAGCTGTGCAATGCATCACAAAATACATGTATCTCTTCTTTCCCTAAGCATTCTTTCACCCACCCCCAACACCAGTCCTACTTCCAGCCTCCACCACCAGGCACAGCTTTTAGTCTCCAGTCTCCACCCTCTATAGCACTGCATAGATACCTCCCCAGGCAGGGAAGGAAGGCAGCTCTCTTTGCTGGGCCAACGTTATCCATAGAAAAGGCTCTCTGCTCCACTACATGGCACAGACCTCAATGGTAGGAATCTGTGTCAATACAGAGTCTGCACTCTGCTGTAAGAGCTCATAAGTATTTGTTAAAATAAATTGGAGTAATCCCACCAAGGAAATCTGGAGCCTCTACTTTAATTACTTATACTACCCATTACATTTGATTTCCACAAAAATCATAACTTGGCTGTATAATTTTCATGTTTAAAATGCAGATGTTTCTTCCCAGTTATAAAAAGTTATAAATGAAACTTTACATGACACCTTGTAAATGTCTGAATTGCATTAATCTAATCATAATGAACGTAAAATCTCCATAATGACCTAAATAAAATCTTAGAGATGCTGAGTGTTATGATTACACATGACAAATTAAATCTCAAGCATAGCTATCTATTTGGAACAATTTGAATAAAGAATTTAACATGCAACTCTTTATGATAATTAAACATTTTCTTGTTTAAATAAAGCAGTCTCAAATTAATGGCCCAATATCCATCTCAAGTAATTCTTAAGCTTAAAACATTATTTAAAAATTCAAAAATAAGGGTATGCTCTAATCATCAAAAAGCTAAAACCAATTATTTATGAACAGTAGAAGAAAACAGGTTTCTATGTTCACTATTCCTGTATCCTTGACCACGAAGTTGGCCTAGATAAATATATACATTGTGCTATGTCTGTTTATTTGGATTATAGCCATCCATTTGGTTAAATAGTAACCTTTTATAATCAATCATATGGAGAGAAGCAATGAACTCACTCACAGAACCAAAAGAATATGTTTGCAAATCTGCCTACCCAAAAAGATAAACATTAGATAATATTGGGCTATATTCAGTAACTTGTATAAGGTTGATGGAGTAAACAAAAAGATTTATGTCTTAGATCCAAATCTGAAAAAAAATGAATAAGAAAGTTACAACTTTTAACTGAATAATATAACATAACCTTACTGGTAAGCTTCCAAAATTAATATCCGTGCCTTCTTTCACAGTGGATTATACAAATGTCAATATTTATCAATAATAAAATATTTACGATAACACAAGCTGGTTTTTCTAATTAAATGTGTTTGTGCACAAGTGCGAGTGCGCACGCGCGCGCACACACACACACACACATATACACACACACACACACACACACTTCCAAGAAACCTAGATCAGACAGGAACTTAAGGTACTTTCCAACATTACCACATTTTATAAACAAATGTCTAGGCAAAGATGAGGTGAGAGAATAATTTTACCTCTTCCAATCCAAAGCCTACAACCTACCAAGTACTATGTAGAGAAACTGCAGATGTTCTTCACTACAAGAAAACCCCAAAATAAAAATGTGAATTCTTGAAACTGATACATTTAGGTGTTAATATTCATGCTACTATAAGATCCTTCAGCTTACATAAGACTCACCAGATTTCTTTGGAATAGCTAACTCTCCTGGTGCATTTAAAATAAAATTTGGAAAAAAAAAGAAATCAAAGTGTCTTACAAAGTAAAAATAAACTGTATTAAAACTGAAAAATATTAAAAATTAAAGAAAATCTAATTTGACTTGAAAACATGAATTTTTATAACTTCTAAGAAATAAATCTGTGCCAGTAAGGCATGCCTCTGTTATAATGGTCACAGAGATATTTTTCAGTTAAAACACTGAAAAACATTTGGCCTTTTTACCACTATGATAAACAGATTGTAAGAGAGAAAAGACAGACCTTCAGGTTGACAATTATTGGATTGGTTCCCTTTATCAACAGATGTGTTTTCTAAGACAACATGGATAAACAGTTTTGAAGCACAATTCAACACTCATTAAAACATTTGCTTAGCCTTTATTATATATCAAGGACTATAACTTGGTGTCACACATAAAATAATAAAAAGCATTCCCTCTGTGCCCTTAAAGAGTCTGAAAACAAGTAACAAATAACGTTAATAATAATAGCAGCTAACAGATATACCACGGACTCTCTGCTAGGCACTACTCTATGACATGCAACTCATTTCATCTTTAGGGCAACCCTGTGAGGTAGGTGTTATTACCATCTCTATTTTTTCCATTGCTATAGACTGAATGTTTGTGTCCCCCACAAAATTCTTATGTTGAAACCGAATCCCCAACGTGATGGTATTAGGAAATGGGACCTTTGGGAGGTGATTAGGTCATGAAGATAGAGCCCTTATGAATGGGATTAGTGACCTTATAAAAGAAACCCCCAGAGAGCTCCCTTTGTGAGGACACAGGGAGGACATGGAAGAATTTGGCCATCTATGAACCAGGAAGAGGGCCATCTCCAGACAACAGTTCTGCTGGTGCCTTGATCTTGGACTTCCCAGCCTCCAGAACTGTGAGAAATAAATGTCTATTGTTAATGGGATTAGTGACCTTATAAAAGAAACCCCCAGAGAGCTCCCTTTGTGAGGACACAGGGAGGACATGGAAGAATTTGGCCATCTATGAACCAGGAAGAGGGCCATCTCCAGACAACAGTTCTGCTGGTGCCTTGATCTTGGACTTCCCAGCCTCCAGAACTGTGAGAAATAAATGTCTATTGTTTAAGCCACACAGTCTATGATATTTTGTTATATCAGCCTGAACTAAGATACCCATTAAAGAAAAAGTTGCATTAAACTTTGATAAATGTTATAATACAAGTACATAAGAGGTTTAATGGTGGCACAAAGATTATTTCAAAAATAACGACAGAAGTACAAAGTCTTTTTTATTCATTAAAAAGCACCTTCTTTATATTTCCTTACTTCTGAAACAATAAAATAGCATTGATAGTATAGTTGTATTACGTAAATAGCAAATATGCTGTCATATTTGGCACTTTATGAGCTTAAATCAAAGTAAATATTTGAGGTATTTGGTTTAAATTAAGTTCCCTTGCCATTTGGCTTTAAATAATAGTCAAACTCTAGATTATTACTTAGGATTTACTTTTGGGAGAAACAGTGTGGTAGAGGGAAAGAGGAGCCCCAGGTGGATGACTGCTTCACCTCTAAACATAGAAAACATTTAGGGGCCTGCTCTCACAGCCCCACCCAGTGAACGCCCCTGCTAATGCAACCGCAGGGAGCAAGAATCTAGTGCACGTGTGCAGGTACCTTTCCAGTGCTCAAGACATGAAGATTTGAGGCCAGCAGCACATACATGGTTGTTGACATTTGGAAACAGTCCCCTCACTCATGGAGAATGTATTTAACCAGAAATCACATGGCCCTAGAGACCAGCACATTTCAGGTGGGCAAGGGAAGAGAAAGGACTTGCAAGGGATCCTGAGACACATGGCCAGAGATGGAAGGGAGGAGAAAAGTAAGAGACAGAACTTTTCAAGTTAGGGAAGAAAAGTGAGTTTCTAGAATTAGAGAGCGGCCACAGAGTAAATCAAGTAGGAAGAAGACCAAGCACAACAATTTGATTTGGCTAAGTCTTGCATTAAGCAAGAACAGTTTCTGTTGAGTCACAAGAGTAAAGGCCAGACCATAACTTTGACTGACTGACTGAAAACAGAGTCAAGATTGCTCTCCTAAGAAGTGGAGGTAAAATAAGGGACAGAGACCAAACAATAATTAAAGAGGAAGGGAAAAACGTGGGAAATTTCTTAGACCTCAAAACATTTTATAGATTTAACCAACATAATCTTTGAACCAGCAATGGGTGCACTGTATTAGTAGATGTGGAAACACTGGGTCCAGGAAGGATTGAATCTTGCTTCCTTAAACTGTGGCCTTTGAGGGGTATAATCAACACTACAGGATAGCTCCAGGGAAATGCTTCTAATAGTTCTTTGAACAGTCAAATCACCGTGGGACGCACAGCTCCCTAGTTCCTCCAGGTGTGAGGACATGCCCATATACCTGCATTCTGGAGCTTGCTTGATCCCAGTCTTATGGCAGGAATTCACAATTACAGTGGCAGAAATTCACATATTTCCAGTTCTATAATTCATGAACAAGTAGAGGGCAAATCAAGCAGAATCCAGGTTACATTCTAAATTGCTGTACAAATTCTAATCCAAAGCAAAGCCTTGAAACATCGTACCCTAGATGTTCAATTATTCCTGCTGTTGACCCGAGGTGACACACTGAGAGATAAGAGGCCTAACAAACCTTATTAGTTCTCAATGTGTATGCAAAAGGGCAATGTTGGGAGTCTACACCACCTTATCACTTGACAATTTACTTATTAACTGCAATGAAGGATGACATAGTCAACCTGGAGACAGTCTCTCCAGGTTTAGTAATATTAAACTAAACTGGCCTTACATGCAAGCCCTGGTTGAAGATTACAATATCTAGCAATCTGTGCTGCAAATAACTGGTTGGAAAAAAAGCAACAACAACTCACTCTTGCTGCATAGATTGGCTGGTAATGAAAAAAAAGAAACAGCATTTCAAGAAGTTGTCTACCATAGTCAATACATTTTCCCCCTGGAGTGTTACTACAAAATCAGAATGGATTCTTAATTAATATGTCTTAGTCATTTTCCACTGAAAAGTAGTTACTTTTAACAGATTATATAAAATATCTTGAAATGTGCTATACTTCTTTTTTTTAGAACTTATTGACTCATTTATTCATTAGTTCTTTCATTCTACAAACATTTAATGACTGCCCACTACACGTATACTGTGCCAGTGGGTTACTTATTGACACAAAGATGAGAGAGACACATTCTTGACTTCAAGTACCCAGAGTGCAGGGAAGACACAGGTGTGTAAACAGAGCATCACACACGCTGTGTGAGAAGAGCTCCCATCGAGCTAAAAATGACTTAGACATGTAAATACATAAATTCGGTGGGCAAAGGGGGAAGGACCATAGGGAAGAGGAGGAGGAAACGAGCATGTCTGAAGGCACAACAGCATGAAGATGCACTGCTGCATGGATTTGGGTATGAGGAGGCAAGGGAAAAGAACAAAAATGGGGAAGATGGCAAAGCCCATGTCCAGAAGGGCTTTTTGCGCTGCATTCGGGAGTTTGCATTTCCTCCACACTTTCAGTCAGGGTGGAGCCCAGGAAAGACTTAAAGTAGGGGAGTGATATAATCAGACTTACTTAATTTCTAAAACATAGACTCTGAGAGTTATGTGGAGACTTGCTGGAAGCGGCCCAAGGGCCAAGAAAGACCCAGTCCCAAGCATCCAGAATTGACCAACACTTTCTCACAAACAGTTCCCAGATGGGCTACATTGCAATGTGGCCAAGATAATGTGAAATCACCTTCTAGAACAGCAATGCTCTTTTCCCAAAAGAGCATCCTTTAGTGATAATAGCAATAATGATGGATTATGAATTGCTAAATTTCTAGAATGCCTCAGGGGCAAAATTTTCCACATTCAACCTGTCATAGATCAGTGAGAAATTCTGTGTAGACAATTAATCTGATAAACAAAAAGATGAAAGTATAACATATGAGAAGGGTCAAACATGATAACGTCTGCAGAATGAGGCACAAGAATATATGGAATCTACGACAGCAGGTGATAAGAACAAAGGCTCCAACCCCACCCATGAAGAGACAAAATTACAGGAGGCCTTCTGAAAAAAAAATATTAGCCTAGTAAATATACTGAGCAAACAGGAAGTACTTAATAAACGTCTGTTCAATAAATTAACTGAAAAGTTACCAAATTGAGGCCATAAAGAGTGTGATACATCTTCTTAGTTCACAACAGTTAGAATGGGCATCATCAGAAAATCTACAAACAACAAATGCTGGAGAGGGTGTGGAGAAAAGGGAACCCTCTTGCACTGTTGGTGGGAATGTAAATTGATACAGCCACTATGGAGAACAGTATGGAGGTTCCTTAAAAAACTAAAAATAGAATTACCATATGACCCAGCAATCCCACTACTGGGCATATACCCAGAGAAAAGCATAACTCAAAAAGACACATGCACCCCAATGTTCATTGAAGCACTGTTTGCAATAGCCAGGTCATGGAAGCAACCTCAATGCCCATCGACAGACAAATGGATAAAGAAGATGTGGTGTATATATATATACAATGGACTATTACTCAGCCATAAAAAGGAACGAAACTAGGTCATTTGTAGAGACATGGATGAATCTAGAGACTGTCATACAGAGTGAAGTAAGTCAGAAAGAGAAAAACAAATACCATATATTAACGCATATATGCGGAACCTAGAAAAACGGTACAGATGAACCAGTTTGCAGGGCAGAAATTGAGACACAGATGTAGAGAACAAACGTATGGACACCAAGGGGGGAAAGCGGCAGGGGGTTGGGGGTGGGGGTGGGATGAATTGGGCGATTGGGATTGACACGTATGCACTGATGTGTATAAAATGGATGACTAATAAGAACCTGCTGTATAAAAAAAAATAAAATAAAATTGAAAAAATATATATTTTAAAGGGTAGAAATACAACATTCACTTGAAACTTTTGTACTTAAGTGACAGATAATAAACCTTTTAAAAATGAAAAAAAGAAAAAGAAAAACAAACGTTGACCTGTACACTGTTATTTCTGTAGAACAGAGCTTCCCAACTGGTGTAACAGAATGGAGTTTCCTGGGCAGGGGCTGGGGCAGCCAAAGTTCCCAGCCAGTTGCTGTAAGCTGTGAGCTATGATCACACAGTGCTGATCAAATACTGTCACATTTTCCACGTGTGCCATGACAGGAGAAACAAGAGGAAGCCTTGTGCTGTGACTCCACTCTCAAACAGGCAGGAACCAATTTGTCTGTCACCAGGCCTACAGAAGCCAAGCCCAGCTCTAACCACTTCCATCAAGTAACCCATGGTGAAGAAGTGTCCCAGGTTTGCCAGCATGTAAAAGCACAGGGGCAAGTCAATAATAACTTGATATTCTGGGAAAATAGCCTCCTATTGACAAAATTATTCCATAGAGAGCATTTTTTTCTCAAAATAAAGGAATGATTTATGGAGAAAAAATAATGGCAGATATGAAATAGCTCAAAGAAAGAAGTCAAAGTAATTTCTTAGCGTTTGAAGTAGGTTTTACGTGAACTTTAAGCTCCAGCTGATTCCCAAAAGGGTATTTAAGGCAGCTCCTCAAAGTTGCATGGACCAAATTCTGGATGCGGTAATTAATGTAAGCCACACTGATGAGGCATCTCCAAATGCTGCCACTGAAGCTGCATTTCTTTGCATTTCTCTCCCTCTCCCCTCCCCTCAACTAGGCACATGGTACTGCTCTGTGAGCGCATCTCCGCATGGCCAACACAGGGACGTCATCAAATATGGCAAGCCTTCCGGTAAACAGTGGAAAGTCCCATTTTGCTTTGCTTAGGGGACACCCAATATAAGGAAATGAAGACACAGCTTCAAATTCTCTTTGATGAATAATGACTGCTTAAGAGTAGCATCATTAGAGATCGGTGGTGTTTAGACAAGGTCTTACTTGGTAAGGATAGTTTCCCAAAAGAACAGAAGTTGACTGAAGGCAGCCTCTATATGGGTGCTACTTCAGGGTCTTACAAGCAGAATATTGTCCTATATTAGCAATAAACCACTAAGCTTTACTACTAGAGAGGATACAGTTCCTCACATACCTACAGGTACATAACTTGACTGAATATTCAAACTCTTTCATCTTCATTGTTTTTCCTGAGGGCAAAAGGTCTATTTCTATTTTTCAAATGTACTGATCAATGGTTAGATTTCAAAGGAGTGACTGCTCTTAGTTTTCAAATTCTTGGAAAATACCTTAAAAAGCCTGTTGGAAAAGGTGACACTGATTCCTAGCAGAAGCTTCTGGGCCACCATCTTGTGTTACTTTACTGGACCTTCCCAGCATAGCTCCCAGGGTTATATCTATTTGATCAGTGCAAATATGAAGAATGTACAGTTCCACATCGGCTTGGCAAAGAACCTGAGAGACCATATTTTAGAAGATACATTTGTTTATCAATAATTAATACAGTGAACTATTTGGAAGCCACAAGAAAATTAAGCAAGCTATCTGAGATATCTTACCCCAAGCCTTCTAAATAGAAAAGAGCCTTGAAATTAATTCTTATGTGAAAAATTAGATCACCTGAAGCTAGAAGGTGCAACCTGTACTGCTTATCCTAGGCTTCATGTCATTCTGAGGGGCTATGATAGTTCATTGGCAAGCCTGTCCTTGCAGAATCTGTACTTTAGCGATGTGTGGCTACCAAGCACTTGAAATGTGGCTGGTCCAAACTGAGATGTGCCGTAGTATAAACTACACACTGGGTTTCAAAGGCTCAGTTCAAAGTTAGAAACATAAAATACCTCATTAATAATTTTTACATTGATTACATGTTGAAATAGTATTTCTGGTGCATTGCATTAAATATATATCATTAAAATTAATTTCATCATTTCTCTTTACTTTTTCTAAATATGGCTGCTAGAATTTTAAAACATATATAGAGAGAGATATACTCTCGTATACTTCTATTGGACAGCACTGCTCTAGACCCTTCTGCAGAATGAGCAGAGTGGTTCTTGTACTCTGCTGACCTTGTCATTAACAGCATTTATAAGCAGCACTGTTATCATAAAGACTCCCTTTTTTTGTCTTCCATAAGACTCCCTTTTTTTTTAACATCTTTATTGGAGTATAATTGCTTTACAATGGTGTGTTAGTTTCTGCTTTACAACAAAGTGAATCAGTTATACATATACATATGTTCCCATATCTCTTCCCTCTTGCGTCTCCCTCCCTCCCAGCCTCCTAGATTCCATATATATGTGTTAGCATACGGTATTTTTCTCATTCTGACTTACTTCACTCTGTATGACAGACTCCAGGTCCATCCACCTCACTACAAATAAATAAAGACTCCCTTTTAATCTCACATAGAACTGCCACATCATTACTTACGGTGTTTTCTTGAGTCATATTATACATTAAATGTGGTTTAGTCCAGAAGTGCCTATTTAAAAAGCCTTAACTTGAACATTGCCATATTATCTAAGACTTACATTCTCATAATTTGCCATCAGTGATAAAATTTTACTTTGAAAACTACAAACGACATTGGAATACTGACATTGTTGGAGCTAATGAAGCCTATGAATTTAGCTATTCCACAAGTTTACCAAATGACCAGACTCACCGAAGCAGAGCAAACAGTGGGAGAAGTTATGACAAGGAATGAATGGTCCACAGTTTGTCGGGAAGAGAGCTCCTTTACTTATATCCATTTATTCCTTAAGCAGCGTTTATGAAATGCCTACCACCTGTCGATCACACTTCCACTTGTGCTTTTCTATTTTTTGGCTTTATGACAGAATGGATATATCGTTCTCAAAGAGGAAGTTATCTGACGGAAAACTTTTCAAATGCTCACCAACTGCCTCCTCTCCCTCCTGCCATTACCTGAGTGGTGGTGCTGGTGGTGCTGGTGGTGCTGGTGCTGGTGGTGGTGATGGTGGTGGTTATTTATTCAGGTTAAGGTGTGACCACATTCTTACCAGATGTTTGGTTTGTTAGTTGGTTCTCAAGAATGAAATTATACTATGTTTCAGGTTTTTCAATAGCTTTTTCAACTAACTCTCAACATCACCATTAAAGTTTTTAAAAAGATAAAGGAATAAGTAAGACATTGACAAGTTTTCTTTCTTTACTGTGGCATGTCCTCCCCCTCCTCCCTCTCTAGCCTCCACTGTAATCTCTCCTTTCACTGAAATGGCTTTAGAGTTTCGCCAGGTTCATATACGTGGGACAGAGATTCAGGTTTTGGCGGCACCTGAAACTTATCTAATGTGGAGGCCCATTTTAAGAAAAGAATACAATGTTACGAACACAAAAAAGGCACCCATGCAAGTGAGGCCCTCTAAAATTTAAGCTTCATTCGCTTCACAGGAAATTACCTTTGCTCATATAACACAGATACACATATACATACATGTACAGGGTGGAGGGGGTCTTGTCATTGTTTGTTAAAAAGGGGGGATTGTACTATAAGCACTCTTCCGTATCAACTTTTTCTCGTCAATATATAGTAGAAATCATTCCAAGACAAGTGGTATAGCACAAATCAATTTTTTCAAATGACTGCGTAACATTCCATGATGTATCTGTACTACAGGTTATTTATTCAACCTTTCCCCTTATAAGTACATAGGCTTTTTGTTTCTAGTTCTTTTTTTCTGGGGGCGGGTAGGATTTTTTTTTCTTTTGACAGTACTAGAAATGCCACAATAAGGATGCTTTTGGAGTTTAAAAAGAAGAAGAAATTCTTTGGAGATTTTTAATAAATTGTACTACATGTATTAATTTGGGGAGAAGTGGCAGTTTTATGATGTTAAATCTTTCTATCCAAGAACGCAATACATATTTTCCATTTAGTCATGTCCCACCCACAAGGAATTTACAATCTAATAAGGAAAATAAGGTTTGTGTGCAAATAGCCATAATGTAAGAAAAATGGAAAGCACAAATTGTGACACATGAAATTGAGGGGGAGAGAATTCTGTAGAGAGTGAGAGCTGACCTGTGGAGGATTTTACACACACAAGTGAAGGAGGAAAATGTTAAAGGAGACAGGTATCTGGAGAAAGAAAGCTCAGCCAGAGTGCAGAGACATTCAAGAAACAGTAAATAAGCAGCTTGGTGCGGCTGGAACAGAGAGTGCATACAGGGGAGAAACAGGAGACAGGCTAGCAAGGTGAGCTGGACCTCATCCAAAGCTAACAATACGAGGACAGGGGAGTTTATCCTCATTTGAGCCGGGTAATGAGAGCGGCAGCCAGTTTGGGGCCAAGACAAGACGAGAGCTCTGTTTTAAGACCACTCAGTCAAGTGTGTGAAAGACCAAGAAGAGAAGGGCCTGGGCTCCTTGAAGAGCAGTTATAATAGTCTACCGGAGGCGACACAAGACCTGACCCAGGGGAAGGAAGTGAGAACAGAAAGGAAGAAAGAGATGAAATACACCCTGGGTCCCTAGCAACGGGAACTCAAATACTCATTAGATTAGGGGGAGCGAGAAAAAAGAAATGTTTCTAGTCTTAAGCCTGGGTGAACAGTAGAATGGTGATGCCATTAATACAGAGGAACACAGCAGAAGCCCATGTTTGGGTGAAAGATGATTAATTTCTTCTCAGATGTGTTAAGTTTAACATGTAAGCAGGATATCCAAAGAGACACATCCTGAACTAGAGCCCAGAATGTGAGGGCTACCCTTGTCTTGCTAAGGAGAGTGATAAATGTTATAACTCCTCAGGAGAGCCACGACAGATGAGCTCAGTTTCATGGAGTGGTCAGACTACTCAGAGTCTACAGATGTCTCATCTTTAGGAAACGTTAACTACTTCTAGACTCCTCTACTACCCCGGAAGTGCTCTTCCTCAACAGCTCCTTATAGCACAATGTAACTTGGACAGCCTTTGCCTAAACTGCTTCACTGAACAGGCAAGATACTATTTGAAAGCTTTGTAATGGCACCATGGGAAAAAAATGCAGCCAACTCTTAGAACTGAGTACATTTAGATGTATTTCAAAATAAAATATATGCAGTCAAAAATATTATACGGCATAAATCCGGTTTTGTTTTAACCAAAACATAAATTAAAAAAAATAAAAGTAACAAAATTTTACTACCAAAATGTAGTTTTAAATTATATTTTCTTACAAACTGAAGGTTCAAAGCAATTGTCAATAAAGGTTTGATGAAATAATATAGAGAGATATGGCATTTTCCCAACGAAAATTTTGATAAATCCTGGTTCAAAAGCAATAACCAAAGCTGAAAGGATGAAACTGACAACTATAGAAAACTGCAGAATGCTTTTATTTAGCAGCCAATCAATTTGCAATACCTGAGTGCTAGGAAAAAAAGAACAATTTAATCAACGTGAAATTATATCTTGCAAAAAGATAAAGTGTACAAACCTCATAATGTTCATATTCATCCACATCAAAGGTCTCAAAGTCAAAAAATCCATGTTGTAATCCCTAAAATAAGAATTTCAATTAGTTTTTCCATGTGAAATTGATAATGACTTCTAGCCATTTCTAGAATTCCTGCTCACAAATGATCCTGCCTGATCTGAAGGAGAAAGCTTGAAACCTTTATTTGTAATGCATACCAAGCAATCATCTAACATCTAATTTTGCTTTGAGATTTTCTTGCCAGTGGGACTAAACACTTAGAAAAACATGAAAATATGTCCCACAAAATATGTCTCTTAAGGTCTAATATACATTAGTTGTGTATGTAAAATTACTTATGTATATAAAATGGAACATACTAGCAAATGTATAGTTAAAACCTATTGGGAACTATGCAATTAATTTATACCTAACTATGACAGAGTATATAATAGTGATTAAATTTTCAGTTAGAAGAAAAAACAATTATTCTTAGGTTTTATTTTCCTTTTATCATTAGTGAGATACTTAGTAAAAAGGGCATTTTAGGCCCTTATTTGTTCCTAAAACTCTACATTGAGAGAATTTGTTTTATGGTGATAGTTTCTGACAGAGTAAAAATGTACTTGACTACTCTTACAATTTAGAAGGAAGAATTGATCTGTTTAACAACACGAAGAAAAATTTCATGCTCCTTTTTGTAACCAATGACTTAGAACTAAAAACTATCTGGCTTACTCAGATAAAATATTTTTAAGAGGACAGTCTTTTTTTTTGTATGTCATGAAGCTATACAGATTACAATAGAATACAAAACCACAGTTACTTTTGAAAGTTACATGATCAAGTCATTAAAAATAGAAGAAACTGTTAAGCCAAGTTTAGTACATCTATCTTTGAAAATACATTAGAGACCAGTGTTTTCCAAAATGTAGAACATGGACCAGTGGCACTTAAGGTAATTTATATTTAAAATACAGACCATTAGGCCCCATCCCAGAACTATGAAATCAGGTTCTTTGGGGGTGGGATCATCATTTTTAAAATGCCTTCCTAGGTGATTCTTATAAATTCTGACAACACTGATTTAGACAACCTCTACAGGATAAGCAGAACAAGCTATTTAAATTATTCCACCTTTAAACAAAGACGCTTACTTCATCCATATGTACCATTTCAGAGAAAACGGTGAGAATATAATGCCCTGAAGTACCACTTTCCTTCCTCTTTTTTTTAGTATGCTTGTGTTTGTGTATGCCTCTGTGTGTGGTTCATACATATATAACTGATGCTTATAATGATGCTAATACATCAAAATCAGAAAGATATGCTTCTTAAAAAGGGGAAAATGTGGCCATAGTCTGTCTACCTTCTTAGGAGGTATGGTGTTCGTTGCCACAAAAATAGCCCAGCACACGATGCTTTGTAGAAGAATGTACAGAGGGACAGTGTGTCCCAGTTGCTTAAAGACATGTTGAACAATCTATCAGATCCTCTAAAATCTCATCTTCATTTGGGTAAAATAAACCCCAGCATTCGATGAAACAAGAAATTTACAGAAGAACTTATTAATGAAAACAAAGTCATGCCTTTCCTTTGTAACAGGAAGGATGTCATAAATGTCTATATCAAGTTACCAGTTACCATAGTAACAGGCAAGGATATTCCAGCGTGAACTCTTTTTCAATTTCATAAGTTTTATAAAAGAAACAGCTTGTACCAGATGGCAGGATAGGCAAAATAATAATAATGTAACAATAAGTAAATTGCTTTTTTAAATGCTACAATTTTAGGTTGTATACTGGGTGATATATCCATAAGGGTTCTTAACTGGTGTTTCTGGAAGTGTGTGTTGGTGATATTATTTGCAGACGATAGGCTAGATTATCTTGATAGTTTTTAAGCGAAAAGAAAACTAAAGTTTTACAGAGTCTAAATTCATTTCTACATGAAATATCAAAGTCAGAAATATATATACAGAAAACAAGTAGCATATTTTACCATAGCAATTTTCTCAAATTAAAACAGAGCAAAGACAATGTTATATTACATCAGAGAAAAGAAACTAGAACAAGACTCACTACTGATACTATATTTAGAGTCCACAATGACCCTTGCCAATGGGTTCTGAAACACGTACATTCCCGACTCATAAGTCATGACTATATGTTCTAGATGGAATGATGTACCTTGAACCTTCATTAGAACTCACAGTATAGCATGCATGACTTCTCAGCTTGTAAATCAATGTTTCTAAAACATGTTCCAAAGTTCTCAAAAATCTTTTAGATTAACTTCTCCATAATATATATAAATAACTAAATAATTATGACTCTAAACTTTAGAGTGCATCAAATCACATGGAGGGATTATACAAACACAGACAACAGGGCACCACTCCCAGAATTTATGGTTCAATCAGTCTCGGATGAGGTCTGAGAATTTGCATCTCTCCACAAGTCCCCACCATTTGACAACCATTGATTTATGACATACCTGGATAGGATATGAGAAAGAACTCCAGACTGATATGGAAATCTGAGTTAGAATGAACTCTCCTAATAACTTCCTGTGGCCCTGAGAGTGACTTAACCTCTCTGGGGTTGTTTCCTCAACTGTAAAAATGAGATAATAATATCTGACCTGCTTACTACTTCATGTTCATGGGCATGTAATACTATCCAGTTAGAAAAACAATGTGGAAATGTTCTCCACATTAACAGAGGAGACTTAGATAACTTCCTGTCCCTCCCACACCAAGATCTAGCTTGATAATGAAGCTGAGGAGGTGACAAAGCAAGTCACAGGCACGGCAGCAGATAGAAGTGAAAACACAAATAGTTTAAGTGAGAAAGGGAGACCCCTTCCGCTTCTATAAGAAGAGTTATCCCCTGAAACACCGCCCCTATTTGCCCTGTGGTCTGTGTATTACAGATCCATCATTGTTTAAGAAGTGGAAAGCTGCCTTCTTATTCCCTCCCCTCTCTTCTCTCCAACAACAAACAAGGATACAGACATAATTCGTTTTTCATATTGTTAAACTACAGTGTCAACCACAGCAAGGAGATTGTTATTACCTTTCTGATTCCGTGCAAACAGTCGAGGATGGTGAGATTGTAAGTGCAATTTCCAAAGGAAGCATCCCTATGAACACAAAAAAACTTAACATTAAAAACATGCATTTAGAACGCTCAAATAATAAAATACCAAAGTCAGTTGGAGACATGCTTATTTGGATTCACAGCTGTCAACATGGTAAACTTATGTAACACATCAGATCCTACTAGCTTAACTCCAGAACTTCTGAAATTGCTTTAATCCAACTAGCTGAATTAATAAGAAAGCAGATTTAGGAACCTGAGCTCTGGAATCAGGCTGCCTTCAAATTCCAACTCTGCCACGAATTGGCTGGGACCTCGAGCAAGTTATTTTACCTCTATGAGTCTTGGTTTCCTCATCTGTGAAATGAAGGTACTGATAGCAGCTACTGTTCACAGGATTGTTGTCAGATTACATTTAAAAAATATAAAGTCCTTCCTATAGTGCCTAGCACAAAGGAAACAATAAATATTATAACTATTCTTATTATTATTAACAGTGAGTATTTCATTAACTAAAACATGCATCATCATGAGAAGTATTCAGACAGAGAAACAACCATCTGTCAGGAATATGGCAAATACTAGCGTAAAAATTTAAGGGGGACAATGCATGCAGGTCAACAGAACCTGGCAGTTGTTTTCATGGATTAAATGCCACTACCTCCATTTTGCCCCCCGCCCCACCCTCATTCCCCCACACCCCCACAAAAAAATGCCAAGGAAGATGCTTCCAAACAATCTCCTCTCAGGATCCAGGAGAGCTTCTAATGCACCATGAAGTGTTCTATCAAAAGGAGTGGAGACCTACTGCACCGAAAACTGAGTGCTTCATCCTTTATTTAAATTTTTAGAGCAACTTAGCAGGCCTGCTTTAGGCAACATAAAACTGAAGTATCAAGTTCAGGTCAGTTAGCAAGAACTGGCACTGGAGCTTTAACACTAACAATGTTCCAAGGTGTCCAAGGCAAGAAACTTGACCTCAAGGCTCTCAGTCGCTCTTCCCAGCCCCCACTGCTGACCTGAAGGAATAGAGCTGTCAGGCACCTGCCAATCACAAAGTCAAATGTACCACACAAAATTGGTCCAAGGTGGGGAGGAAGGGGGCGGCCACAGAAGATGCTCCATGGGGAGAAAATGACCCTTAAAGGCTTTAACACATAATTAACATAAAACTGAATCTTGTATCACAACCATCTAAGGTAACTTGAAACTATGGCTGCTAAGCCACGAATTTAAATGCAATGTCAACATCACTGAGTTTCAGCATCCTGATAACCTAATTTTAAAATAGTAGGTTAGCAAAGCAGCCTAACAGAAATGTTTAAGTCCGGAAACATCAAAGTTAACCTATGTTAAGGAAGGGTTATTCTAGATATTTAATCCTGATTTCAAGAGTTCTTTTTTTAATGCCATCTGAACTCATGGATCAGTGAAAAACAAATAACCCCATTTCAAATATCTTGTAAAGACATAAGCCATATATTAAGAAGCAAATTTTAAGGGATTAAACCAGAGAAAGGAGTAGCTGGGGATCTAAGACAAAATACTAGTTTATATAAATAACCACACATTCCTTTGTAGGAACTTGCCTTTTTAGGACAAGGGTTCAGAATCTTTTGTGTGTCATGGACCCCCCTTCAGCAGGAACCCCCTTCAGCATTCTGATGAAGCCTGTGAATGCCTATTCTCAGAACGTTTTTAAATGCATAAAATAAAATACATAGAAATAACAGAACACTAATGCAATTAAATGTAAAGTCATCAGAATGTAACAAAACAAATTTATAATACCATACTTTATTATTAATATTGATATATAACAAGATCTAGTAGCAGGTCTGATAACAACTATAATTTTAAAGAAGGAATGAACATAAATATCTTAAGATATATGCAACAACTGCAATGGGATATAAAAATGTTTGTAGTTTCTATTGTGAAAAAGGTCACTTATATTGCTAATACTACTATAGTTTATTTCCAACATTTATAATTGAATGCAATCTTATAAGTTATATGGTTAGTGAAAATAAAGATATTTTTGTGGGCTTCCTTGGTGGTGCAGTGGTTAAGAATCTGCCTGCCAATTCAGGAGACACGGGTTCGAGCCCTGGTCTGGGAAGATCCCACATGCCGCGGAGCAACTGGGCCCATGAGCCATGGCCACTGAGTCTGCGCGTCTGGAGCCTGTGCTCCGCAACAAGAGAGGCCGCGATAGTGAGAGGCCCGCGCACCGCGATGAAGGGTGGCCACCGCTTGCCACAACTAGAGAAAGCCCTCCCACAGAAACGAAGACCCAACACAGCCAAAAATAAATAAATAAATAATTTTTAAAAAATTTTTTAAAGATATTTTTGTCATCTGAATTCTCTCTATATAGACCCTAGTTTAAAAACTACTGCTTTGGTAGAGAAAAGAAAAACTTAGGAAAAAAACTTCTCTGTATTTAAAAAGAGTAAAAGAAATGATAAGAATTGAAGGTGCTCCTTACTTCCCTCAAGTGTATCTTCCCACCTAGGTGCAGCTAAACCGATCCACAAATGTAAGTTATCAGAAAAGCTCCAGATCCAGTCTCTCGTACTGTCTGCAAAGCATAGTGAGATTATCATGACATCTCTTGTCCTAGCACAGCCACAGTTTTTACCAACAACTGAAAAGAGAGCTCTGGTGACTTGGTGATCAAATGTGCAGACCTGAGAGCGAGGGAGCATTAACAGGCCATCTGACAAAATTAGGATACAAAGCAGTCACAGCAGGCTAGAAAGACAGGCTGACATTTACAAATTGAAATATAATAAGGGATGCGATAAAATTAAGTCACATCCTCAGGACTGGGGAAAGTTGATGACATACCTTTTTCCAACACTTACTATGCTGGGTAATTTAGATGCATTAACACATTTAATCCTCATGAAGGCAACAGGTTCCCAAAACCTGCCCCCGTAACTAGGCAAGAGAGAAATGGCTTATTAGTGGCACCTGGCTCATACATAGTCAAAGGAAAGTAACCATAAAAGTGAAGGGACACAAAAACATGTTACATATTCTCTGGGGGAAAAAAAGAAAGAAAGATAAAGGTGGCAGAGTAAATCCATGTATCTACAAAAACCCCACTAAAAAGAGAATTTTAAAAGGCTTTTTTAAATGGAATCCAACAAGGTCAGGGAGGATGAGAACAGACAACAGCAATAAAATTCTGAAAGCTGGAAGTCAGATACATGAGTGATAATAAATTAGAAGACCAAGAAAACTGAATACTAAGGTGAAAAGGGAAAAATCAGAGCATCAACCCAATTAATACCAGATAATTCGCAAAAGGCTCCAGAAGTGGCAGCACTGTGTTCTTCTGGAAATGAGAATGAAGGAAATGACTATAATAAGTTTGAAAGTACTTTAAGAAGCTGAAAAATTTTACTCTATAAAAGCAATATTATCTCCTATTTTATAAATAAATCTTGCCTGTTGAGTTTCCTCAACCTTACCCAACGTAGTTAGGACCATCTAAAAATAAAATGGTTGGTCCTGGAAGGCAGCAAGATACCCTGCCCCACACGACGTTCAAGTTTGAACTGGCAGATGGCTTGCAAGAAATATTTTTTACCTACATTGTTATAGGAAATGGAGGTGAAGATTAGGAAAACACCAGGCTCTATTAAACTCAAAAGTCCTTTCCTACTCTGAAACTGCATCATTATTCAACACAGTGGATGATTTCTTTCCTCTCCGTATCTCTCTCTTGGATTCTTCCCAATAGCAGTTAAACATTTTCAAGGCCCTACCATCTTTAAAAGAAAAAAAATATCCAAAATTTTCTTGACTTCAGCCACCACCCTCTCTTTGGCCTCCTCTTTAAAGCAAGGCTTCTCTGAAAAATTATTCATCTTCCTGCCCCCACTTTCTCTTCTCTCACATCTTAACCTCCTCTGTTCTGCTTCCACCCTCATCCATGCCATGAACATTTCTCACTAAGGTCACCAATGATCTCCATATGGCTAAGCCCAGGGGACTTCTTTTTTAATTGAGATAAAATTCACCATTTTAGCCTTTCTAAAGTGTACAATTCAGTGATTTTTAGTGTATTCATAATGCTGTGATTTTTAGTATAGTCACAATGCACACCACTAATTCGAAACCATTTTACCACCAGAAAGAAACTCTATACCTATTTGCAATAACTCCTCATTCATTCCCCGTCCCCACTCCAACCCTGGCAATCACTAATCTACTTTCTGTCTCGGGATTTGCTTATTCTAAGTTCAGGGAACATTCTGCAAGCATCATTTTATTTACTCTGTCAAGAACAAGTAATTCCCTCTGAATATTCTCTTCACTGTTCCTGGATTTTGCTTCGACCTCTCTAAACACTAGTCCTTCCCAATCTCCTTTGCAAAGTCGTCCTTCACCTCCCAGTCTCTTCAAGATTCAATTCCAGACTCAAATTCTCCGCACTCCATGCTCTCTTCCGAGACCAGGTGCTCTCAAACTTTAGCGTTCATCAGCATCAGCATCACCAAGATGGCTTCTTAAAACACAGAATGCTGGGCCCCACCCGAGTTTCTGATTCAGTAGGTATGGAACGGGGCCTGAGAATCTGCATTTCTAACAAGTTTCCGGGTGGTATCAGTGCTGCTGGTAGGAGGGACCACATGTTGAAAATCCCTGCCCTACACAATCTCATCTATGTAAGTTACCATCTATCTGCCAATAACCCTCAAATTTATCTCCCTAGCACAAAGTCCTTAAAACTCCAAGGCAGGACAGCCAACCACATACATGACATTTACATTTGGGTGTCTTAAGGCATCTCAAACTCACTGTGTAAGAAGAATCTCTTGAATCTGTCCCTACCTCAAAACAACAACAATAATCTGATCCTCCAACCCTCTGTGACTTGGTAAAAGACACAGCTTCCGCAATCACTCAAGCTACAGCCCAGAAGTCCTCATTTCCCGTACCCTACTGCACTGTGCCCCGCTCTGTCTCCCTCCTGAACATCTTGTGAATGCCTTTACTTCTCAGTTCTGCTGCCTCTCATGTAGCACCTCTGCACACATTACAAGAGCCTCCCCACATCCGCTCCTCGCCTCTCTAATCAGTTCTCGTCACTGCAGCCGGAGTGATTTCTTTAAAAGGCAAGTCTGATCCAGTCGCTCTTCTGCTGTAGCCCTTCTCGGATTCCCACTACTCTCTCGAGGGAAGGTTCAAATCCTAAAATGGGTGCAAGGCCTGGGGTATCTGGCCCTGCCTTCCTCTCCAGTCTCCTCCTCATGTCATGCTCCCCTCACTCTCTGTGCCCGTCACAACCCCCTTCCCTGAGCTCCTCAGAGGGGCGCTCTGAACCTTTGCTCCTCTGGCCACGTGTTCTCCAGTCGCCTTGCCTAGGTCACCCTACTCGCCCTTCCAATCCCAGCTCAAAGATGACTTGTCTCAGGGAAAATCCTCCAACCCCACTCCGGCTAGATCAGGTCCCCATTTTTTTTCCACTGGACTTAACTACAGTTTGACATTATACCATGATGTGCTTATTTGATCCCCTGACTCTCTACAATAGTTCATAAGAAGTCAGGATCTATATGTTTGTCTACTCACCATTGTCTCTTTAGTACCTAATACAGTGCCTGGCATGAAATAGATAGGCAATAAATGTTTGTCAATAAATGTGTAAATTAAGTAAAGGAGCCTGGGAGATCATCCCAAGAAAATGTTCGATGATATCCTACAGCCACTTTTGTTAACTGAAGAGCCTGACACCTCCCTCCTCACTAGCAAGAAGAGCTTTCTTTGCATTAACCCCAAATCCCTTCTGTCCATTTAAGATCATTTCTTTCTGTTCTCTTTGCCAAAGAGTATTAACTGAATAAAGCTAAAAAGCAGTGACATTCAAAGTCGTTTTCTCTTCCTTTGTGAAGTGGCATTAAACACACTTTTATTTTAACCCAGACACTTTAGAGAGGCTACACAGAGCTTTCAGGATTTAAATCACTATACCAATGTGCTACAAAGTTTTATACTCCCACAGTTTTTATTGCGGTTTTGGTTCCGAATTGTTTATTTAACTCCTGGTTTGCTTTTTTACTCATTCATCCATGCATTCATTTACATTTATTGAGCCAAATAGTTACTGAGTTGAATAAGAGGACATGTATTTTTCCACCTCCCTCATAAAGGACCACTGAAATCCCATAGACATCAATTGAGGGAAAACGCTTGCACATCCTGTGCTGCCTGGGAAAACAACAGCTCTAACATTTATCTACCATGACAGTTTTACCATATATTGCATTACTCTCTTAAACAGGTAAACACAAGGCTGCTCTTCATTCAGGAGATAAGGTAATACCCCAAACACCCAGGATTTCTAATCATTCATCTCTGCTGAAGAATACATCATGTGTCTCTAACCCCCAATACAGAAGATTAATGTTACAACCAACAGCTATCTAGAGACATCCAAATACAAATTTAGCTCAATCTCATGCTTGACCATCCAAATTCTATCCATCCCGGCAATTCTATCTTTCTAAATGTGATTTCCGGCATAATAGTCAACTGAACCATAAAACTATTATGAAGTGGTTATAAAAATCACTGGCAGTCAATAAATATTTGCTGAATGAAAGACTGAATTATGAATATTTTAATAGGTGAAGCAATTGGGATTTTTTATTTATTTTTATTTTTACATTTATTTTGCAGAGAAGCAGTAGAAGAAAAATTAAATTTAAGAAAACTAGAATCACCATCCACAAAGAGATACAAAGAGAAAGGGTTTGATTCCCTATTGTCCTAAAGCTGTCTTTCTACAGGCTCTCAAGAGTCAACTGTTAGATATTCAAAAATTTTGAGAGCCCAAATCAGCATTGGAGGGAAAATTTACACCACAGAAAACAGCAAATGCTCTTTAATTACAGAGCCGGTTTACCAACACACGACTGTTTGCAACCTACGAATCTAAGAAACCACTCAGAATGAAGCGACCCTGTAGATGTTAATAATGAGCAGATGAAACCAGAGATGAAAGAACATATTTACACAAAACAATAAGAAAGCATTTCTGGTAATGAAGTTGTTTGAAATGAAGAATAAATGAAAAACAGAGTCACAGTGTTTACAATGTGGAGACTACATTAAAGAATAAAAAAGAGCTATAGTAAATGGACTAAGAAATAACAGAAATGACTATGATTTACACATCTTGATTCTATGATTCTCTGTAAATTCTCCAGATAGCAAGTAGTTACGAGGTAGGCAAATATCTGCAGAGCAATGGGTTAGAAAGGATCTCAAAGGTCATCTGAGCACCCTTCCAATCACTGAACTGAATCCCATCTACACAACCAGCACAAGATCAAGAGCTTCCTAAGGACAGGGAATGTGTCCTTTATGTTGTATGCCCAGAATCTAGTACAGTGTTGGGCACATTACTCTCTTGTAGCTGCTGAATGAATGAATGAATGAATAACCATTACAAGGAGACCATTCAACATATGCCAGAACAACTCTAAGTGGCTGGGAACTATTGACATTTCAAAGCAAAAATTATATAAAAAATCTGTAATCATAAACTGTGTACAATCACAAAAATGTAATCTAGATCACTGCTTTCCAACGGAAATATAATGGAAGCCACAAAAGAGAGCCACATGTGTAATTTTAATTTTTTTCATAACCATATTAAAATAAAAAGAAATAATATTAATTTTAATAATATATTTTGTTTAATCCAATATATCTGAAATATTTCAGCATGTAATCAACATAATTATAAATAAGATATTTTACTTTTCTTATACTAAATCTTTGAAATCTAATGTGTATTTTATAGGTTTGTAGTCTATTTCAGTTTGGACTAAACAAATTGCAAGTGCTGAATAGCACATGTAGGTAATAGCTACTGTACTCGACAATTCAGCCCTAATTTGTATGGATACTTGGGAATTAGACAATGTCCAAAAATACTTTACACAATTGTCCAAAGTACACCTGGTTGCCAGTCTCTGAACACATCTATGACATATATGCACCAGCTCCAGGGAAAAGAGCAAGCCAATGGTTTATATTATCTAGACCTATAAGATAAAAATGTATTTGATAAGAATTAATGGGGAAAACAAAGCTATTTCCCACTTACAAAAGAAGAAAAATCAAATGCCTTCATGGGGCAGAGCCAAAACTTGAGCATGACCAGTACCTAACAAAAAAATAGGGCACAGAATCTCCTGCTTTTCAGATTTAACATAAAGCTATACACTAATCATTTTGCTCATCTAAAGAAACAGAGATTTGTGAAAATTCATTTCTAAGTCATGGCTTAAAAGGTCATATAAATCAGCAGAATAGAATCTGTCTAGAACTAGCAATAAAAGATACCAGAAAAACAGGCCAAGGGCTGTGCTCTGGGCCTTTTATCAACACCTGACTATCCCCCATTTAACCACAGTAATTTTGTTTTAAAGATAAAAATAATAGTAAATTATCTTTGACTCCAATATTGAAAATAAGAGCTTCATATATGAGGCATTCAGCAAGATAACTATGTTCATTAACATAAATGATTGCAAACTTATTCCAAACCACCTTTATCAACTAAGGCTGCTATCGGAAAAGTACTATAAAGAGTACAAAAATTTGGCACTTACCCTTCTACAGAAAGTTTGGTACACTGGTCTGAAACCATAAAAACAGGAAAAACAAAAAAAGTAATCTGAGCCAATTTTCACAACTCAAACCACTGAAGCACTCATGTTCCAAAAAAAAAAAAAAAAAGAATAGATATAACTCACTTCCTTCTGCGTATTATTGGGTCCTAGAAACCTTGACAGTTGTTTCTGTCCTCAGATCCTGAATAGTGGTGCTTATTTAACACTTTAACAAGAAAACCGGATAAAGAGTCTGCTTCTCATAGTAGTCCCAGTTATTCAATATGCCCCAGCTGTTGAAAATAGATTCCACAGTTTGGACTGGATAATCTATTTTGTTCTATTTTCAAGACTCAGGAAACTGGCCCATCCTCACTAATCAAAACTAATGCAGATTCTTTCCCATCATATCAAGCATCAAAAGTAAAGGTTTATTAAAGATCCATGGAGGTAGAAATGACCCCAAAGATCAACACTGAGAAGCAGAGAGTTAGCCATCATAAAGAAAAGTTGAGAATGAAAGTCTTAAGAGAGCATAAAATAAATTTTGTTTCTACATTTTTGATACTCAGGGAAAAAACATGGTAAAGAGAACTTTCCCTTTGAAGTACAAAGTTAATGCTAAATAAACTGTAATAAAAATCACAGTATCATATTTAAACTAACAAATACCTGGTTCAACATTTTATGTAAACAGATGCATTTTATAATTGCATCTAACATCTACCAGCACATGTTTACTTTGCTTTAGAAGAAAGAAGGCAGCCTAATGCCAAGTTCTAAGTAATTGACCCCTCTGGGCCTTTGTTAAGAGACCTGCAAGTTCTGGCATGCCCAGGTGAGATTTCCCATTAAGACTCAGCCACTTTTTCACTTCGTCAGAAGTGACAGAGTGGCATGGACATATATACACTACCAAACGTAGGGTGGATGGCCAGTGGGAAGCAGCCACATGGCACAGGGAGATCAGCTCGGTGCTTTGTGACCACCTAGCAGGGTGGGATAGGGAAAAATAAAATAAAAAATTTAATTTAATTTAAAAAAAAAGGACTCAGCCGCATTAACACTAGCTCAGCAACCGGGATATCACTAGGGGTCATCCCCAAAACACAACAAACCCATCCCTGAACACAAAGAGTATGGGTTCATTTTAATGACAAATGTCATTAAAGGATTGTTAGGGGGAGGTTTGTGGGTTCTCTGTTAAGGAAGGTTTTCTGGCGTCAAGTCTGCTTTAAGAGAAAATTCGTTATTCCTGTTCATATTAGATAAAATATCATTATTTGATAAGCCATCTATTTCTAAAACTCAGGAAACCACGCAAAAACATTTCCCCAAATGGAAGCTTATTATTCTAATCCCAAGAGATCTATTCTGTTCCACACAGCTGTGGATCAGGAAAGTGGGAGGGGGAGGGGGAGCGATTTCAGGCTGAAGTACTTGGGAAAATTCTGAGTTAAACAGGTTACTTTATTACTCAGAACCATTCAGAATCTTTAAAATGGGAATGTGCTCTGTAAAATCTCCAAGATGGAGAGTTCTAAACTTATTTGACTGTTGAATTTTTTTTTTTTTTTGCCAGGGTAAACCTTATAGAGCAGTAGTGCACAACCTTGGCAGCATATTGGAATCATGTAGGTAGTTTTTAAAAATCCCAACACCCAGACTTCACCCCAAGCCAATTATATCAGAATTTCTGGGAGTAGAACCTGGCATCAATATTTTTTAAAGCTTCCCAGACTTTTTTTTGGCTACGTAGGGTCTTCGTTGCCATGCGTGGGCTTTCTCTAGTTGCAGAGAGCGGGGGCTACTCTTCGTTGCGGTGCGCGGGCTTCTCATTGCGGTGGCTTCTCTTGTTGCAGAGCACGGGCTCTAGGCACGCGGGCTTCAGTAGCTGTGGCTCGCGGGCTCTAGAGCACCGGCTCAGTAGTTGTGGCACAGGGGCTTAGTTGCTCCACGGCATGCGGGATCTTCCCGGACCAGGGATTGAACCTGTGTCCCCTGCATTGGCAGGTGGATTCTTAACCACTGCGCCACCAGGCAAGTCCCCTTCCCAAGCTTTTTAAAACCAAGTATGAGAACTAATGTAACTTTGGGAAACACTGACCTATAAGCCTCTTCTCCAAGCTAAAATAAAATAGCCACACAAAAATATGTTCCTGGACCTATCCAGGAAGAGACACCAAAAAAAAAAAAACACACACTAAACTAAAAACTGGTGATGATAGGACATCCAACATTCAACCAGCCTTATTCCACTGGATATCAGCACAGCACCCTATCTCAACCTCACCTCTGCACCTAGTCATTATTTTTTAAGTCACGCTTTCTATATTTGTCTTCGAAACTGGGCCCCTAGATGTTACTTATTGTCTGTATAGTTGTATTCCCCATTTAATTTTATATGTCCTAGAAAAATTGGGTTTTAGCAGATTTATGAATCATTAATACCAAAAAAGTTACCAAGCTAATACATATGGACCAATAAAAAAAGAAGTAAGCGCAAGGTGAATTTAAAAGCACAAAAAAGATCTAAAAGCAGAGTTGTGCAATTTAGATGGGTTACCTTTTCAGTGTTCTGTGAGATATAGAAAGTTTTCACAAACACTGTTTTATGAACACCCAAAAATGCAGATTTAAAAACCACTGCCATTGACTGCCAAGAAAATAATCTAAGAATTCCAATAAGCGTTGGTGGTCCCGTGGGACTTTAGACAGGCTGCAATTAATATGACTTTGTAGAATGACTGGTCAACAGTATGGACTATCAATTTGGTAGTACACTGACTGACAGGAAGAGATCCTAAAAAGATTCATACTGGGCTTGCCAATTCAAACTCCGACTCTGGCCCCAGAACTGAAAAGCCCCTTGTTCCCTTGAAGGCCAACTGCCAAGCAAGCTTACAGTAAAGAAGGATGGACTTAAAGAATTAAAATAGGTGAAAAATACCCTCTTTCCCTAGTTTTGAGATAAAGTCACTGTTGATAAACACATTGGCTATCCTTAGTACAAGTGAAAAGTACAGTTTTCAACAGAACTACTTTACCATTAAATGGAACACCCTAAAACTGACTTGCAGACAGTAACATCACAACAAATACTCCTTGAGTGTCACACCAAGCCAGAAATTCAAATGCCTCCAAAGTCTACTATACTTCATGTAATCAAGAATAGGCAGTAGGGACTTCCCTGGTGGCACAGTGGTTAAGAATCCACCTGCCAATGCAGGGGACACGAATTCGATCCCTGGTCCAGGAAGATCCCACATGCCATGGAGCAACTAAGCCTGTGCACCACAACTACTGAGCCTGCGCTCTAGAGTCCATGAGCCACAACTACTGAGCCTGCGAGCCACAACTATTGAAGCCCGTGCGCCTAGAGCCCGTGCTCCACAACAAGAGAAGCCACACAATGAGAAGCCAGCTCACTGCAATGAAGACTAGCCCCCACTCGCCGCAACTAGAGAAAGCCCGCGCCCAGCATCGAAGAACCAATGCAGCCAAAAATAAAATTAATGAATTAAAAACAAAAGAAAATGGAATAAAATGGGAAAAAAATCTTTAAAAAAAAATAGGCAGTAAATGGGGGTGGGGGGGGATTTGAGTGAAGGTGGTCAAAAGGTACAAACCTCCAGTTATAAGGTAAATAAGTACTGGGGATGTAATATGCAACATGATGACTATAGTTAACACTGATCTATGGGGTATTTGAATGTTGCTAAGGGAGTAGATCCTAAAGGTTCTCATCATAAGAAAAAAAATTGTAACTATATGAGGTGATAAGTGTTAAATAAACTTATTGTGGTAATCATTTCACAATATATGAATGTCAAATCATTGAGCCGTACACCTTAAATTTATACAGTGTTGTATATCAACTATATCTCAATAAAACTGAAAGAAAAAAAAGAATAAGCAGTAAATCTATCCAAATCTTTTTTTTTAAATTTGCTTCATCTTTAGTGAATTTTTAACTAGGTTAATAGAAAACTATTAATTAAAAATTTTTAAGATAAATCCAAATAGAAAAACTCAATTAGACAGTACTTGTGGTTATAGTAATACACTGCAAACATCATATTATATAGTATCCTACCTAACCTACCATTATAAAAAACAACCTATGCCATACAAATGAAAACTTACAGCACCTAAAGCCAGTACCTGGATTGTTATTCTCCATTTTCATCGTAATGTGAAAGGCATTCATGATGCCTACCCCTAATAGCTCCTCCAATCTCCAGTTCCAGTGTTAAATCTCCTTCCTCCTGGAGCAGGTACCTAGTTGTCCTAATAATCTTTAGATCCATAAGTCTAACATAGTGACTGGCACAGAAAAAGCAATAAATTAATTAACTTATATATTCCCTGGCACACAAATAAGGAAAGAGCCCAATCCCAGCCCTTGAGAGAAGAGTCAACCATATTTGGTGGAGAGTCAGCCATGCAAACAAATAATTACAATATAAGACATTTGTTTTAATGGTGTATGTAGCAAATGTAATGGGGCATGAACAAAATGTAATAGGAAATTATAGGCACAGGACATGCCAACCCTCTCTAGAAAAATGAGCAAAGGTGCTACGGAAGAGACTGCTCCAATAAATGTTTGTTAAATCAATATATCTTGAAGAACAGCATTATTTAAATTAAAACCTTAAAGAACTTTTATTAGAAAGACTAAAACCCTATAGCACAAATGGTAACATAGGCATTTCAGTAAAGAGGGCATGAAAAGATACCAACCACACGTCAACAAGCCTTCAAAACTGTCCTCATTTTTCTTAATTTTTAGACAATAAAACAATCACATTTAAATAGAAGTTCCTTTGAGGCTTCCTGTTTTATAACTAAAAGTATTAATGCAGAAGTGGGATAAAAAAAATCTAGACAATGAAGATAAAGATGTAATTTAACAATAAATGGGGTGGAAAACCTAGTGGATGATAGAATCCAGATTATCAAAGGAAGGTAAAGGCAATGATGACTGACTAGGACTAGTGTGAAGATGATTCTTGATAATACTGCATTAGTTTTAGTTGATCTGGGCAGTAGACTAAAATCAACTCACATCTTATCTCAGCATTAGGAAAAAAATTGTTTCTGTGGTAAAATTCCAGAAAACTAGTAGTATTCTATCAACTAAATTTTCCACTGAATTATAAATGCACACTGTGTGGTATTTTCTGCTTCAAATGTATTATTTATGAAGAGTCTGGATTTAGAAATGCAACTTAATGTAAATACATTAAGTTGTACACCAACTCTTGGTGTCACATTATCAGAGAAATACAGCTTAGTTATATACAAGGTCAAACTTTTAGTTGGAAATAGGTGCCTAAACTAAGGGGAAAAAATGCCTGATGTCTGTGTTTAGCATTCTTTTTTTCAGGTAAACAAATAACTAAAACTTTCTATGTCTAACAACACTACAATATTCTCCAGAGTATTGTCTCAGTTTCTTTCTTCTAAAATACATTTAAGACCACGTGACTTAAAAAGCTACAGTTAAAAAGATAGGAAATGACCTAAATGTCTACCTGTCAGAGACCAATTAAATGCATTCTTGTACATTATACAGCAGTAAGACAGAATGAGGAAGGAAGCTCTCTATTTACTGATGTGGAAAGATATATCCAAGATGAGTTAAGAGAAAAAAAATCAAGATGCAGAATAGTACATACAGTATGTTACATTTTGTGATAAAATGGGGAAAATAAGACTGTACATCTTTATTTGCTTATATATGCATAAAGAAACTCTAGAAGGATATAGAATAAACTAATACCAGAAGTTATTTGGAAAGGACTGGACAGATAAGAATCAAGGGTGGGAGAGAGAGTTTTCACTATAAACTATATATATTTTAAAATATTTGAACCACGTTAATGTATTTATATTTTCAAATATTTAAATAAAAACAGTTTGGAAAAATAAGCTACAATTATAACAATTATGATTTAATTCTATGTTAAGTAGTAATAATTTTTTTACTATCTTTTCTTCCATTCCAATCTTATCAATTATTCAAAGATTCTAGTTCTCAGGAAACAAATTAATTACCTATCACATATAAGCTAAAATATAATTATGCTTAAAGGAAGAATTCATTCTTTCCTTCTCCTTCTCCAGTATCTTCATCTAAATTCACAATTAAGGTTAGCAAGGCTCATCTGGCTTGAGAAACAAATACTCCTTCTTCTCCAGTATCTTCATCTAAATTCACAATTAAGGTTAGCAAGGCTCATCTGGCTTGAGAAACAAATACATCTCCCATGACTTCTGAGTGGATACTATCACAAGCATAAAAATTAATATATATTTTCCACTTAAAATGTCTGAATAGCCACAATGTCCACTGGGCCTATTGACTGGAATTACAATTTTACAAATGTTACAGCATTACAATTCCCAGGTACATGTGTTGTTTTCAAAATAACAACAAAAAATTGTAAACATTTTTCTGATTTAAAAAACAAATTTAATGAGGCCTCACTGTCTCAAGGAAAAGTACACCTATGATCCCTTCACAGTTGCTGGCCCCTCTCTCACCATGGATCCTATGGCTCCTACCACAGAGGATGTTGGAAGTTGCCTCAGACACAGTCCCTTCCAGGGCTTTCCAGTAGGGTACTCAGATGCCTAACTTTTCCTCCTCTACCTGCGAAACCCTTTAAAAGTTTAGTTTAAATGAGTCTGATACTTTCTCGTATTTCTGTCAGAATCTTTTCTTCTATTTTTATAAAACCCAACTTTTTAACAATTAATTACGTGCCTATAGAGCTACCTGCCCCTACTAGAATGTGTGATCATTAGAAATACTTCCTATTCATATTTATATCCTTGTGGATAATCCTTATTTCTTATTAATAATAGTAATAGTACAACAACAACAAGAAAAACAAAAACCAGGTACTGCACCAGGCATGGTGATATATGCATTACCTCATTTAATCCTCAGGATAGCTCTGAAGCCATTGTACAGAAAAGGAAGCTGAAGCTCCGAGAGGATAAGTAATTTGCCCAAGTTACATATACTTACTTATTACATATAGAAAAGAGCAGAATGAACCTTCGAACCCAGGCAGTGTCTCTGCCTCCAAATCATGCACTCTAACCACTTTGCTTAGAATTTAGGAAGTGATTAATATTATTATCATTATTACTGCAATGAACCGAAAGTTTGTGTCCCCCCAAAAGTCATATGTTGAAAGCCTAATCCCCAATGGGATGGTATTAGGAGGTGGGACCCTGGGAAGTAGTTAGGTCATGAGGGTAGATCCCTCATGAATGGGATTAGTGCCCTTATAAGAGGTACCCCAGAGAGTTTTTCTGCCCTCTTTCCACTATGTGAGGACACAGCAAGAAGTAAGCAGTCTACAGCCCTGAAGAGAGCTCTCACCACAACTTGACCATGCTGGCACCTGATCAGCCTGCAGAACTGTGAGAAACAAATTTCTGTTGTTTACAACCCACCCAGTCTATGGTACTTTGTTACAACAGCCCAAATTAACTAAAACAATTACCCTTTTCTAAAAAATAGAATTGTACAAAGAGCTTTCAAATTATAGAAGCCATTAGAAGTGAGAGAAAAAAAGCTTTGTCCTCACCATTAAAACTCTCTTCTACATAATCTGTAACCTTTTATCTGTCCTTCAATGGCTAATTAGCTCATCCTCTAGGTTGCTTGAGGATATTTTCCTCTCACTGTCCCAATTCCAGTACTTTACCCCTTGCTTTCACTGAGAAGATCAAGCATACTAGCTGCTGTTGTCCCTATTCCTCCTCCTCACCTGACACCCACCCTGTGCCTAATAACTCTCCCTCTTGTGGTCTGAGAAACAGACGTGGGAATCCTCTGGATCTTAGGGGATTTAGTCTTAATTTATTCATTAAAATAAATATTTACAAAAAGCACTTTTAAGTCTCAGGCACTGGGACCTGCCCTCTGTGAGTTTACAGGAGAGTAATGAAGACAAAAGAGGCCTCCTCAATCTTTCCTGTTCCTTTCTTTCATTATTGTTGGTAATTTTGATATTAGTAACAATAATAAGCAATCCATGTGCTTGTAGATTTGGACACACAAACAAAAAGGCAAAAATATTAGAATCATTCACAATTCTATCAGAGATGACTGTTGTGGAAGTTCTTCTGAAGTAGAAGTAGTACATTTCCTTCTACTCTTTAAATAAGCTCAAGTTTACGTGAAATTTTTAAAATATCTTCTTCAGGTGACACTTACAAAATATTCTTTTCCAGCACTGTAATGAGAGACAGCCTTCCTCAGGATGGAAGCTAGATTTGTCTGCTAAACAGGTGACTAGGGTCCCCATTAAATATGTACTTCTGGGAAGGTGCTTTGAGGCTCTTATTCTATATTCCCAGCCCCTGACATTTGGTCAGAGCTCAATCAACGCTCACTAAATGAAAGAATGAATGGATGAATCAGTGATGTAGATTATTGAAATCTAACAAATCTTGACATGGTTATTAGGTCACAAATCAGGCACTGTTTGTGCTTAAACTGTCAAGGTATAGAAAGAATTCAAGGAAAAAAATTAATTCCTAAAAAAGGGAAAGCTATTTTATTCTTACTAGATGGGGGAGGGGGGGTCTCTACAAAAACAAAATAATAAAAACTACTGTCTCATTTCATTCCATGTAATATCATGGTCACACTCTTCATACAATTAAAAAACACAATTCTCCAATTCTAAAGTAGCGAGATGTCTAGCAAAGTCGCCATAGCTCAAGTCTCACAAGCAGTTATACCTGAATGGAAGATAGGGGGGATTTGAGCCAGATAGGAGTGCTCTGTAGGCTTCTTCTGGTGTCTTCTTTAAATAGATTACCTAAGACAAATAAATAGCAACATTTAGAACACCACCAAAGAATGACACAAAACCAACTTAATTACTCACCAAATTTGCATTTCCCTTCTTCCACTTTGAAAGTGACAACTGTCATGGTGATAATGTTGATCTTTAGACAGCAAGCAAGCTGCCAAAATTTCCTTTTCAGCTTGAAGCAGAACAACAGCCTCTGGCTTAAGGATGAGTAAGAGCTTAAAGACACGGGGCAAATCCATAAAGGGGCCATCCAGGGCTGTTTACAAGGCACATTGAACAGATATAATGGCAAGGTTTTCCCTTTTGGGAGCAGAATAATTGTACCTCCATTATTGAACTGTGTGTTCACCAAAGACCAATACAGACTTCCCTGTCCTTCGTAGAAGATCTGCTGCGAGGTAATTTAGTTCCTGGTGAATTCTGAAAGACATCTCAGGGCACAATACCCTGGGGAGATCTACAGAGTTCTCTGTCTCCTCTGAGGAAAGCACATTGCTCTCTAAACAATCAATAAAATCACAATGAAATGGGGGGAAATGAATGCAGGTAAGAGCACTGGAAAACATATTGGCTTGGCTCTTGATGTCAAGGATACTTAAATCCCTCCAGTCCAGCATGATAAACTAATCTTAAATAAAGAAACAAACAAAAAAGAGCTCTTAAAACCAGTAAACAACTTCCATTTAATCAACTTATTGACCATATACTAGGTGCTAGGCATTTTATCAGGTACTGGCACCTCTCTTAACAGAATTTACATTTGTGGGGCAAAACAAAATAATTAACAAAAATAAATACAGTCTGAGATAAGTGCTGAAAAGGAAATAAGCAGAGTATTGGAAAGAGAGTAGACTTACTTAATACCTTGATGTGGTCAGGGAGGGGTCTCTTGGAGACATTCAGGAGGAGAGCCATGGGAACAGCTAAGGGAAAGGAGGAACAACAAGGGCCAGGGTCCTTGAGGGGGGAAGAGCTTGGTGAGTCGGACAGACGAGATGAGTATGGCTAGAGCAGGGGGGGAAGGGAAAGCCAGGTAGTGTTCAGATTGTGAAGAGCACTGCAAACCATGAGGAGAGGTTGGTTTTATTCTAAGAGCAATTTAATATTTTAATTCTCAGACAGGAGCACTGATCATTTTCCTCCATAGTTTGAATCAACTTTCATCCCTAAAATCCTCTCTACCTAGAATGAATGACATTATTTCCTTAATATGTTCCAACATCAAAACCCTATGCATTAGTACATATAGTAATATTACATATAATTTTATATATTTATATAAATAAATACATATAATAATATATATGTATATATGCATATATATATTTATAAGCTTGTAAAGACAAGAGAGAAATAATTTTTGAAATGGTTGACTAGGCACTGTAGACTAAAATGGTTTTCCATAAATATCAGTTATTGCTATGGATATACAGATATCAAAAAGAAAAAAAGAAACCCTATGCATTTCAACAAGAATGACAGAGTCCCAGTTCTTAAAAAGTGGGGTTTTCTTCTCTACTTACAAAGTTTCTTTGAGCTTTACACTGTTCCACTAGCAATATATTACAGGTACTTAATTATTAATAATTTCAGGACTAGAAAACACTTCAATTCTCTAAAGAAAGAAAGCTAAAATAAATACATAAAAAGATACTTCTAACTTTATTAAGAAAGCTCCATATTCCTGTGACAAGTAAACAAGAAGGTCTGATAAAGCACACACCAAACAAAGCAAATTGAATATGAAACAAAAACAGCACAGAAAATGAAACCACAGTAAAAGAATGACCGAGACATGAGACACAGATTCCACCAACGGAGAACAACATCTCAAGCTGCAGCTCAAATAATTACAAAAATTCAGGTAAACCAACCCTACCTTTAAAGACCATTTTCAGTAACCAATATTAAAACAGGACTTTGTTGTTCCCTAACGAGTAGGTTATATAATAGACTCAACAGAGTTGGTTATGATGCAGTGATTTTTCAAACCTAAAGATGCAGCAGTATTTGCAAGCTGACTATGCCTGCTAAAAGGGAAAGCTGCTTGTAGAAAGCTCCTGTGTTTGGATTAGATAATTAAAGCTTATACAACCATCTTTGGAAAGCAAAAATACATTTCCCTCTTCGGGAGCAATTACATTAATTCTCTTTAATTCTAAGGCAATCATTCTACAGGAGGGACACAACAGCCCACATGAAAGACCTCTTTAGACCGGATACCCCACTGAGTTTTGCTACTCATCTTACCTGCATGACTTAGCACACATGACCCATGTTCTCACACTGTAAGATGAGAGTCTTTGTTTTTATTTTTATCCCAATGCTAAATTATTAATAAGTGCAAAGTGAAACCCAAAAGGGGCCATCTAAATTCCAGGAAGATTCCAGGGACAGGTAAATACAACGTCCTTTTACAACCTGATGATAGGTACTTGGGAGGGTGGTGAAATGTTCTAAAAAAGGAGTGTATTACTGAATGCATGCACATTGGGGTCATTAAAATACCAAATTCCATTTCTCCAGGAGAAAAAATGTCATGGATTCTTATGCCAGGTCTTCTTAGATATGTTTCCTATTAAAAAGACAGAGAGACAGACTAGGCCTGATCAGAGGTTGGAAATAAAACAACATTAAGCCTTTGCTGTTGAGGAACCTAAAGCTCAGAAAGGTAAGGAACTTCCAAAACTCGCACTGCTGCTCTGTGATGCAGTTAGAATTCGAACACAGATCTGACTCCAAAGCCCACAGTAATTCCATACATCATATCTGCTTAAAAATATAGATGCAGGTAATGGAAGCAGAATCTGGAACAACAACAAAAAGATTCCTACTCTTCCAATTTCTAAATGCCATTACACTTGACTTTTAAAATTAGGTGACTTCAGGGCGTCCCTGGTGGCACAATGGTTAAGAATCCACCTGCTAACGCAGGGGACACGGGTTCTATCCCTGGTCTGGGAAGATCCCACGTGCCACGGAGCAACTAAGCCCGTGCGCCACAACTACTGAGCCTGAGCTCTAGAGCCATAACTACTGAGCTGCGTGCCACAACTACCGAAGCCCACGCACCTAGAGCCCATGCTCTGCAACAAAAGAAGCCACCGCAATGAGCAACAAAGAGTAGTCCCCACTCGCTACAACTAGAGAAAGCCCGTGCGCAGCAACAAAGACCAACACAACCAAAAATTTTTTAAAAATAAATTTATTTTTAAAAAATAGGTGACTTCAGGGGAATTCCCTGGCAGTCCATGGGTTCCCTGTGGCCCGTGTTCAATCCCTGGTTGGGGAACTAAGATCCCACAAACCACATGGCACAGTCAAAAATATAAATAAATAAAATAAAATTAGGTGACTTCAAACTGTTAACAGTAGTTGTGCCTAAGGAATAGGGCTGGGGGAAGATTAGTGGAAGAAGAAGGAATTTCTACTTTATATTTTCTACTATCTCCACATTTCTTGTATTTTGTAGTAAGGTGTATTAATTTGTTTTTTAAATGTGGAGTAACTAAATCAGTTATGAAATGTTAAACGTGTACTATTTCTAAAAATAAAATCTATATTTAACTATTACTCAAAGATTTGTTCCCAGATATTCTAATATTTCTAAAAATACTTTCTGGATAAAATTAACTTCAAAGCATCTTCTAAATATCCTGATTTTCCTTCTCTGCTTCTCAGGGAAAAAATAATATACTGTCTACTCTTCTCACTAAATATTAGCATATATGAACCCAAACCAGAAGAATCTTCCCCAACTTTTGATTGAAAAAATTTAACAAAAGCCCTTTGCATAGTGCTTGGTTTGCCATGCCAATTTATCCTTGAAATTAGTGAGTATAGTATGACTTTTATAAAATTGCCCTATTCTTTGCCAGGAAGTCCTATAAACCTTCTCAATAGAACAGCATTTGACATATATGTTCTTACTTTTAACTAAGTAAGAGTCAACCAATTAAAGTGACTATGAGGTTTTTATTTAACAATTAATTAAAATTACAGTACTACAAGCTAGTATAACATATTATTTACAAATAAGCCAATGTTTCCCAAACTTCAATTAATCATGCATCAACCTTCTCAACTTCTGCCACCACACGTAGCACCATGTATTACCATTTCTCTTTAAAGACATACCCTTTTAACTTAAATCAATGTATTCTAAAGTGGTTTATATCATTGCTATAAATGGAAAACCAGTATCACTTGCCACAGAGTCTACACATAAATGAATTTTAAAATACATAACTCTTAAAACTGTAAAATGTTTGTGAAGATTAATTGCACATACAAGTGTGGGTTCATATCTGGGCTCTCTATTCTATTCTGTTGATCTATGTGTCTGTTTTTGTGCCTGTACCATACTGCTTTGATGACTGTAGCTTTGTAGTATAGTTTGAAATCAGGGTGCATGATACCTCTAGCTCTTCTTTCTCAAGATTGTTTTGGTTATTTGAAGTCTTTGTGTTTCCATGCACAGTTAAGCATTATTTGTTCTAGTTCTGTGAAAAATGCCATCGGGCAATTAATCTACAACAAATGAGGTAAGAATATACAATGTGGGAAAGACAGCCTCTTCAATAAATGGTGTTGGAAAAACTGGACAGCTACATGCATAAGAATCAAACTGGACTACTCTCACACTATGCACAAAAATAAATTCAAAATGGATTAAAGACTTAAATATAAGACTTGAAATCATAAAACTTCTGGAAGAAAACATAGGTAGTACTCTCTTTGACAACAATCTCAATAATATTTTTCTGGATATGTCTCTTCAGGCAAGGGAAACAAAAGCAAAAATAAAGGGGACTATATCAAACTAAGAAGCTTTGCACAGTGAAGGAAACTATCAGAAAAACAAAAAGAACACCTACTGAATGGGAGAAAATATTTGTAAATGATATATCTGATGAGGGGTTAATATCCAAAATATACAAAGAACTCATACAACTCAGCATCAAAAAAATAAACCCAATTAAAAAATGGGCAGAGGATCTGAATAGACTCTTTTCCAAAGAAGACATACAGATGACCAACAGCCACATGAAAAGATGCCCAACATCACTAACCAACAGGGAAATGCAAATCAAAACCCCAATGAGATATCACCTCACACCTGTCAGAATGGCTATTATCAAAAAAGACAACGAACAGCAAATGAAGAAAACAAAACCCTTCTGCACTGCGCTGGGAATGTAAATTGGTACAGCTGCTATGGAAAACAGTAGGGAGATTCCTCAAAAAATTAAAAATAAAACTACCATAGGATCCAGAAATTCCATCCCTGTGTATTTATTCAAAGAAAACAAAAACACTAATTTGAAAAGATATATGCCCCTCTATATTTGTTGTAGCATTATTTACAAAAAGAGCCAAGATATGCAAGCAATCCAAGTGCCCATCAATAGATTAATAGATAAAGAAGATGTAATACACAATGGAATATTACTGAGCCGTAAAAAAGAATGAAATCTTGCCATTTGCAACAACATGGATGGACCTAGAGAGTATTATCCTAAGTGAAATAGACAGAGAAAGACAAATACTGTATGATTTTACTTATAATGTGAAATCTAAAAAACAAAACAAATGAACAAACATAAAACAGAGTGGTTGCCAGAGGTGAGGGAGGTGAGGGGAGGAAAGAAACAGGTAATGGAGATGAAGAGGTACAAACTTCCAGATGCAAAACAAATAAGTCGTGGGTATGAAATGCACCATGTGGGGGATATAGTCAATAACTATACAGTATCTTTGAATGGTGACATATCACAATTAGACTATTACCATGTTGATAATTTTGAAATGTACAGAAATACCAAATCACTATGCTGTGTAACAGGAACTAACGTAGTATTGTAGGTATTATACCTCAAAAACAAACAAATAAACTCATAGAAAGAGAGATCAGATTTGTGGTTATCAGACATAGGGGCTCACAGGAGGGAGAATTGGATGAAGGTGGTCAAAAGGTACAAACTTCCAGTTATAAGATAAATAAGTACTAGGGATGTAATGTACAACATGATAAATATAATTAGCACTGTTGTATGTTATATATGAAAGTTGTTAAGAGTGTAAATCCTAAGAATTCTCATCATAAAAAAATTCTGTTTCTTTAATTTTGTATCTATATGAGATGATGGATGTTCACTAAACTTATAGTGATAATATTTCATGATGTATGTGACTCAAATCATTATGTTACACACCTTAAACTTATACAATGCTGTATGTCAATAGTTAAACTTATACAATGCTGTATGTCAATTGTATCTCAATAAATGTGGAAGAAAAAAGTAAAATAAAATGTTTGTGCACACCACACATTGAGAAACAATGTAACAAATATAAAGTTTGGACCAATCTTACAGAACAGCAGACCAACCTGGTAAATTAAAATCCTCTTAGAATTAATCTGCAAATATTCTAAATCATTTCTTTAAACTAAATCCTATGGTCATTAAATTCTTAAAGCCTGTCAAAAAATATATGTGTATTTCAGAAGCAGTTTGAAATTTACAACTATATTTCTCTACTCAGATAATTTAATCTCTCTGATACACAAGGGATGATTCTTTAAACAACACATGGTTTAATATAGAAGTCTAAACCAGACTCTGAGTCATGAATTTGCTAATGGTCTTTCCCTGGGGACATTTGCCTCAGATCTTACTATGTTTTTAGCTTTGTTTTTAGGTGTTATTATTTCCCACAAAAAGCCTGATGGCAAAGCCAACACACAACCGTAATATATTTAAAAATGAAGCCTGAGCCCCTATGTCAATTATATTTATATTTTGTGATCTGGAAAGTAAAAATACTCTTGAAGATTCTATTTGGCCATCTGAGAGAGTATTCTTCAATTTTGGCTTTTGATTTCCTGTTATTTAATATTTTACTTGTTTATGAAAGAGGTAACAAATGCTGAGAACAGCCTTTCCCAGTCAGGTACTGCCATAGGAACACTGACATGACAGCTATGAAATCAGCATTACCAACCACTTCCGAGTCAATTAAATTTCTTCAAAATAGGAGTTTCCAGAAAACAGATGTTATAACTTGAAAATAGTCTAGAAGCACTAAAATTTGCTGAATATAGAAGAATCTATACCAAAGATATACCAAAAAAGGAGAGACTTTCTTTAAAGGTTTCAGAAAACTAGGCTTAGCATACACAGAGTACTAAATGTAGACATTACAAAGATGTCCCTAAGACATGTGCTTTGGGTTCTAGCCCACTAATTAGCAGTCATCTTTGGACCCCTTTCTCCAGCCCCCATATAACTTAAAATTCTCACACTTGTGAGACAGCAATTGAGGATAGGGATGGGCAGAGGTTTGAAGAAAAGAAAATGTCCTTTCCCTGGTGAAGCTAACCAATCTAGAACACTCGCTCGGTTTGAAACCACTGCTCCCTAATTGGCTTCTCCCATCATCCCCCTTTCCTATCAGGTTCCTCCCCATCACCCAGACAAAATCTCGCAAGTCGTCTTTAACTCTGGCCTCTCTGCTTCACTCTATCTACCCTCATCAAATCAATATACCGACTGATCCTTTCTCCACAGTCTCTTTCAATTATGGCATGGAACCAGGTTTGGGGGTCTGAAACATACCATTTAGAGAAAGAAGCAAAGGATACAAATAGCTTTTCAAATTTTACAAAACCACCACTAGGATTCTGAGCATGTGAGGGGCCCTGAATTTTTAAGTTTCATTAGTTCTCCAGCAGATATGCACTTGACCTTTTTTTTCATTACTATCATCATCACCTTTTTTCAAGCCCTATCACCACATGCTAAGACTCACACCATTTCTCTCAGCCTCCATTTCCTGCCTACTCCAGGAATTCTAGAGCAGGGCTCTGAGAGACTCAATCCTGCTCAAAAAGCCCAGCCAGATTGCCAACTCTTCACCAAGATAAGGTCCTAATCCACCTTTCCAGGTGAATTTGTCATTGTTTCTTGAAAGAACTTCATCCGCTAGCCTGGACTCCTCACCATTCCCTAATCATAGGTGATACTTTCTAGCACCTGAGGTTTCTTGGAATCCTCTCCACACCCTCTCTGCCTATTAAAATTCTTTCTGTTTCATTTGAGACCTAACTCAAATACCACCTCCATGATGTCTTTCTTCTTTAGTTCAGAAACCCTTCCCCTTACCTTTAGACTTGACCATAAGAGTGATAGTGACCGTGATAATGATGATAACAATAAAAACAAAAAGTTATATAGTACATACTATGTGCCAGGCACTATTCTAAGCACTTTACATAATTTGGCTCATTAATCCTCACAATCACAATTTCCATTTTACGTGCGGAATGCAGAGAACCCGTTGCCTCAAGGCCACAAAGCTAGGGTGCAGTGGAGTCAGGCAGTCTAGCTCCCACAGGCCCTCCAGTCCACTTCCTGATGGGCCCCTCACAACTCTGTTGCAATTATTTTCCTTTATGCTAAAGTAGGAAGCTCCTTAAGTGCAGTAACCAAGTGCTCCATACTTTATAAGCCTTACAAAGCCTCGTTTGTAGATGCTCAGTAAATATGTATATGTTTAGTGAATGACTACATTAACCTGATAAGATACAACGAGTGCACCTGCCCTAAAGGGTTAATTCAGCTCATTTAATAATTAGTGAATGAGATTTTTTAAATGTGTCACTACAACTTTAGTGGTAATGCCCAGAGGACCTAGTGAAATTAACTTTCTGATCCCAGTTATATGAAAGCATCAAACTACGTACTTAGAGACAATACTTCAATGGTGTGCTAAAAGAGAAAGTAAGAAAGAAACTGATTTCAAACATAGGGGCACAAGATCAAATGATCTGTATAAGCTTACAGAAAGTATTTCGAGAGCCAAGGCAGGCTACCGGACCCAGACATTCACTCTCCCACTTCCCGGTGTCTGTTCTGAAGCAACACTCGGCCACTCCCAAAACGTGATAAAAGGCAGGAAGCAAGAAGGGGAACAGAGAACACAGTCACCAAAGACCAGCATGTGTTTACTTAATGCTTATAATCTGCATAGGAACTTGCACACATACAAGGACACAAGGAAAAGTCTGCAACGTCATTATGGTACTTAAAGCTATTGAGAGCAAGGGCTCTAAAGGGGGCTGCACCTGAGTCTTCCTTGCATCATGGTAGCATTTAGATGGCTTCCTGCTCCTCTTCATTGGCACCACAGCTCTAAGTCACTTTGGCAGGGCAGCCTTCTTTGGCAACTTGATGAGATCAGGCCCCTGCCTTATGTTCTCAAAGCTCCCTGCCCTTCTCCTTCAAACTCTTACCCTTGTTTGTCATCACACGTTTCTATGGTTATTTTAGTCTATCTCCCTGGCTAGGCTTGTAACTCTGAGAGCAGGATTTCTATCTCCTCTGTATCTACAAGACTCACCACCGTGCCTGGCACACAGCACACACTCAAAAAATGTTTGACGGCTGCAGGAGAAAACAGTGGAGAGAAAGAGAGCATTTTATGTGATAAAACGATAAACTTTGATCCCAAAATATTTTTTTCTTCTCCTTTTCACCACCTGTATCCATGTGAATCAGGATCCACAACTGCTATTACTTCTGACACCTTAGCCCTAAAGCCTGCCTATACATATAAACATCAAAACGTGAGGATGTAAACATCCCTCATGATTGCTATATACCAAAGGTGCAAGATAGAGACCATCATTTAGTTCAACCCTCTCATTTTAACATACAGATATCGATCCTACTCTCAGTTTTGCCTGTTCAAAGGGTCTCCTGAGTCTCCTGGTGCCTTAGTATCAACAACCACAAAATAAATGCACTGGTTCCTGTTTTATCAGCCCATTGTCAAAATATCAGAAGATCGCTGATGTGGCCCACATCTCTCTCTAACAAAGTAACCAGAAGAGAGTTGATGTTGTACTCATTTTTCCTTATGTGAACTTCTCACGAACTAAAGAATAAGATTACCTGGTTGGGTTTGTTTTTAGGAGAGGAGAGCAATTACCAGTTATCTACAAAACGTAAACCACATAAGTCCATGGAACGAACATCTATTAAAAACACATGATGAGGTGAGAAACTCTGCAAAGAGCTGAAACAAAACTTTTAAAGTCTCTTCCTTGCCTCCCAAGACTTGGTTCTCAGACTTCTTAAGTGTCAGGGAACTCAATTTATAAACTGCTTTTTCCTGAAGACAGCATTAAGTCTTAACTGTCATACACAAGCACAAATAAAATGCTTAATTTTTTATTTTTAGCAACATTTTTCTTCTTTATCATTTCCTCCCATTATAACCAGAGACTGAGAAAACAATATCCGCATTTAACTTTAAAATAAAATTTTAAAATAGGAAAAAGGCAAACATTTCCCAAAAGCACAGCTGATTCTACTTTTGTTCTAACTGCTTACAGAAATAAAAATATTCAGTGTTAAACAATCACAAATTAGATAGGTAAGACTAATTACAAACCAGAAATGCAACTGTATAGTTAAAACAACTTGCGTTATTCAGTCTATTTTAAGTTTATTCTACTGGTCTAATTAAAACAGAACAAGAATGAATGCATCTTGAGTCTTTGAACACATTGTTAAAGAAAGTCATTCTTCCTGTTCTTCAAGTTTTGAGTCTATTATAAACCACAGATTACAAGGCCTGCAAAGTGTTAGACAATGCATCTGCTTAAAAAATATGGAGGCAACACTAATTATAGAAGAAAGGCAGAACCTCATGTTAGGTCTCTATCTCCATCACTTATTTCTGCCCAAAAAATACTTAAAAATCATCTGGCATCCTCTTCAGAACAAGGTCTAGAAATGACTGTGCTTTTTGGTTAAGGTGATGTCTGCTCTGTAATACTCTCATGTGTTGTCACTTCACCTTTGAATTTGAATTTGGGATTTGATATTCAGTGAGTAGGCAGCAAACTTTATGTGAGAATTAGTTTAAGATAGAAATCCTCTCTCCATCACTCTTATGGGTGTAATTAGAGTGAAACAACTGGGAGCTCTTTGATGGGTAATTTAGGAAAATTGCAGACAACATCAGCCATGTGTATCTTTCCATCTAATTTGACGGGAAACAGAACTTTCATAATCAGCCTGAAAAGATGTCCTTCCAGAACTGACAGCCATAGCCACGACAAATATACATCTCTTGCTAGTAGTGTCTCAGTACCACAGCCTTCTCCTGCCTGAGGAGAGCTCATGTCCCAAAACAGATATTGCTGAGCTGGTTGTATCTCATTGAACTAGTCCAGCCCCTTGTTAAGCAAACCAAGGAAACACTAAGCCAATATTCTCAGCACACAGAAGTCTAAAGGGACACCTTTAAAGGGGAAAAGGAGAAAATATTTGGTCCCAAGAAAACCTGAGTCCCTAGTCTCACATAAGCTGAGTACAGGGCTGTTATGTTACAACACACAGATAAACATAACCTTGTATATCATCTATCATTCATCATCAGAAGGCAGTCTCTGCATAAAGCACAAAAATAGACTCACTCCAGAATACCACTTGAATAATACATACTCTCAAATGAAATGGTTTCATATTAAAAACTCCTCATACTGACATTCACTGTTTAATTCTGGGTATAATATGAGATTTATTTCATAAAACCTTTCAAATTAAGAAAGAAAAGTAAAAAAATCAAGCTTAGAAGGCAAGAACCATAACTTCATTTACTGTGAAGATGCAGATGATAGATCCACTGTAATAGACCAAGAATCAGTGTTTAAATCCTCTTAACACCTATGACCAATTACAGAAAGCCCTTAACTTGCAAATGAATTCTATTCCAAAAGCTTATTTGAATTCTATTCCAAAAGCTAATATTTAGATTTCTGGAAACAGTTTCCCAAAGATAAAATCTTATGGTTGTTAGTCTTGTAGCCTAGTCCAAAAATGATAATATATTCCATATTATCATTGCAATCAGATATCTGAAATAAAATGTAGTAGAAAACATTATTTCAAAAACTAAAACAAAATAATTAAATAAGTATGTTTGCTTTTTAAATTATTTTCTCTCAATGCTAGTACTTGAGGAAAGGCTAGGTTAGAAAAACATGAGATCAATGAACATGTTTACAATGACTCTAAAGTGAACCTTGAATTATTTCAAATGTCTGACTGGTACTTTATTACATCTAATTCCACTTCAAAATGCATAGCTTTCCTCAGTATTTGGCATTATGATTAGGACTAATTTCAAATCTGAGGCAATGGGAGGTAGGGCAAATATGAGAGGAAAAAGATTTTCTCAATGTAAATAGAGCAAAACAATTGGAAGAAAAACGAATGAGAAAGGTCAAAAACTTTCTGGACACACACAAGAGGAATATGGCCAAACTTGCCAGGTATGGAACCCAACCCAGGCTCCATAAGACAAAAGTGTGGCTCGCTTCCCATGACTTAAGGCACTTACAGCTGCCTAAGATTTCCTAGGAGGGAAGGAGGTAGACCAGACAATCCATTGTATTCATGTTCGTAACTAGAGCATGCACCTGAGGGACCAAAAACAAAAAAGCTTTTTCCTTTTTGAATATAGTCACCTTCTGCTTTTTCAATTTGAAAACTTCTAAGACAGAAGCCACACAGCATGTGAACTAAATCTCAGATCTAAAATCTCATAGTAACTTGTAAGCTACTGTTCTTTGAATTGACTCAAGAATAGAAAGCCAACAATGAACACAAACGAGGAACTGGTTGTTCTCTTCCAGTATTTACAAAGAGTTGTTGCTTAGAGAAAGCAGAGAAACAAGAGCTTTGCCCACCAGGCAGGTGTTTGCAGAAAGGATTCAGTGGCAATTTTACTGTGCATTAGACCAAACTGTTCAAATAGATGCCACATGACAGATGTATCCTACAAGAACATAATATGGTTTATCATTCTTAAATGTACATACTTTTTTAAAGAAGTAACCACGTTCCCTAAATACTTTAGTTGACTAATTTCACAAACAGTAGAACTGAAACAAATGAAGGAAACTTCAACTTAAATAAAAATAATTTAAATCCAACCCACAGATCTATCTATTGCATACCCAATACCCAATATGTAATATATAGATAGAAGTCCACCCACCTTCCCTGCAGCTACTGGAAATTCCCCTCTCATTCCAGCTCACTAGTGCAGGTAGACCTCACTACTTCCAGAAAACATCCCCTTCACCCCTGGCCAGCAATTTCTCACCACCATCTTTTCATCAGCATCAAGACTTGCATTGCAAAAAAAAAAAAAAAGAAGACTTGCATTGCAGATTTACTCATAGTAAGGAAAATTAGGAAGAAGAAAGGAAAAGAAGATGAGCAGAGAATTCTCCAAAGTTCTACACACAGGTAATTAATTTCTTCATACAGCAGTTACTGGTACCAGGCACCATGGATAGTATGTAAGAACAGGCAAATATATTCCTGACCTCATGGAGCATCCTTTGTATGTTACTTCAGATCTTCCAAGCCAGGGGATCACAACTTCAAATATTCCTCAGAAAAACCTTTAAAGCTGTTTAAGGTATAGATATCTTGGCTTCTCCCCCCTGAGATTCTGATTTGCCAGATATGACAGGTCAGGCCCACAGGTATGTCTGATACATAATTATAGTTGAGGACCAATATTAGAAATGTTATTCTTATAGAAGTCAGAAGGCTCAGTACCTGAATTACATCACAGTACGACAAATATTATTCCCTTAGCTTTAAGTGATAGTTAATACAAGAAAGGAGGTCTCCATTCTCAATGAAATTCCAACGGCACAATAGGCTTTGCCAATGCCCGTGACAACCATGTGACGTGACAAATGCACCTCTTCTTTCACTGTCTGCTTGTAGACACTGAGCTATATTTTAGGAATATAAAAATGAAGATGACAGGGAAGGCAGACACGTAAATACTCAGACCATCGTGGCATAGTAGCATAAGAGAAATTTGAAACCCAGAGATAACTGGTATCATGGAGAGCTTTGAGTAGGTTTCTAAAAGATGAGTTTTAAAAGTCCTTTTAAGTGCAAATCAGATCATTTCAACTCTCTAACAGCTTCCCAAGTCATGGAGGATAAAATCCAAACTCTTCCCCTCACACACAAGCACTGGCAGAGACCTCACACCTCATAACTACATCAGCCTTTTCACCCGCTGTGCTCCAGTCACATCGGCTTTCTCTTGGTTCCTCAGTCATACACAAGTTCATGCCCACCTTAAAGCCTTTGTACTTGCTATTACCTCTGCCTAGAATGTTCTTCCTCATTATCAGCTTAACTGTTATCACCTCAAAGACAGCTTCTCTGAACTTCCAATCTGAACTAGCCAAACACTAGCACACCACCACAAAGCCATTATCACTGACCTTTTATTTCTTTGTTTGTCTCCCCCAGCAGAATATAAGCTCTATGAGGACAGGGATTTTTCTCTCTCTCGTTCATTGTTATATCCTTAGAGCCTAGAAGAGTATCTGGCACAGCTGCTCAATAATTATTTGCTCAATGACAGAATGAACAAATGAACCAGATAGAAGGGGAGAGGGAAAGGCTATTTCCCATTAAAATGAATAAAGCGTTTTTATTAAACAGTGAAGGCTACAGGAGCCCTCTACTTCCCTCTTTTGACTAAACTACAAGGAAATTCATTCTAAAGTTTTGAGCTTGAGCAAGTCAGAGCCAGTCTCTGTTACACGTAACCAAAAAACTCCAATTATTACAATATTGTTATTCTATATACCAGCCAATTAAGACAGAAGAAGGGGCGAAAGGAAGGGAACAGAGCAACGGGAGAAATGTGACCAGAAACAGAGGAAGGAGAAAGAGATGGAAATAGTAGGGAAAGAAAAAGATGAAGATGGAGAGCTACACAGAGATAGCAAGGAATGTGAACGAGTAACAGGCATAAAGGAAAGCCAAGAGCAAATTTTGAGAAAAGAGGTAACTGGTTACTTCATACATGGTGCTAACTTGGCTATGGGTGTCTACCTGAACAGGGGGTGCTGCTAACGAAGAGGGGAAGAAATGGAATGCCAATGATATAGGGGGTTCTTGTCCCTCCCTGTTCTGCCTCTTGTGACAGTTACTTAATTTCTCTAGGTCTCCTAGTACAATGAGGCAGAGGAGGAGGGAAGGGTACGGGTGGGCAGGCAGGATGAGGGGAGAGCCTATCTAAGGTCTGTCTATTTTTGTAACTTAGGGGAGAATCACTGTACACAGCTCCTCTGGAGAAGTTCTTCAGGGGAGAAATTACTCTCTGGATTGCTAGAGTAGACACTCCCACCACCATCTCACCCTATAGTCTTTGTGTTAAACTCAAGGTCTAGGCCAACTACTGTTCCTTTAAAAAAAAAAAAAAAGTAAGATAAAGTTTATCAAGGAAATCCACTTGCCCACACTCTGGGTAAATCCCCAAATTTTTAACTGTAATAGAATGATCTTAATCAACAACTAAAATCTAACTTCCTCTTCCATGAATTCAGAAGTAAAATACTGTCATCAGCCAATACACATACATAAAATTTAATATCTAATATATTTTTTAAACTTTGTGTTAATAATGTCAGAGCCCGATGTCAGGATATTCTAAAAGTTGTTGTTTTTTAATTCAAATATCTGACTTGGAGACAAGTAAGCAAAATGATTTTAGAAACTGTTTTAAAATATTAAGCACATTTTGTCACTATTTCCATTATTTCACAGATGTGTTTCCAGAAAGACAATAAAACTTAAAATTTGGCTGCTGGCAAAATATGCAGCTTGCTGCCAAAACTACAACTCCCTTACAGACACTGAGAATTTTCTCCAAATTTCAGACATTTCTGAAGGGAACATAATACCACATACAAACTAATGGGATTTAAGGTTTTCCCAACTCCAAGACAGACAATACCCTGCAACACTATTAAGAGAGTTACAGCATAACCCTAAATTCTTTGTACGGGATGGGTCCATTCCCATAAGTTTTAATAAGCAGTGGATTTCAAATTGAAAGCACTGCAGCTGAGACCTGGGTTACAGAAGTCAACTGCAGGACCTGGGGGTAGGAGTGGTGTGATGAAGACCTAGAGCTTGGAGTCTGTCTGCATTATTTCTCACACACTGTTAACACAAGATCAGTCACCTTGGAAATCTGAATTCCCTCCACGGCTGTATCCTATCTTGTTCATTCCTTATTCCTTAAAACAACACAGACAGGCACTATGTTAGGTACTGAGGATATAAATGTGAGTAACAGTCATTCCTCTACTCAAGGAGCTCATTCTAGAAGGAGAGAGATGGCAAAGCAAGTAATAGCAAAGAGCTCATTCTAGTGGATTATATCACACGTAATTCATTACAAGACAAGGTGAGAAAAGCTATAATTAAGCCAGGTTCTAGGTCAGATAATAAGAAATGACAAAATAAACTGTTGGGAGGAGAGGAGAGGAGAGGAGACTGGACCAATTACGGAAAAAACATCAGAAAGTTTCTCTGAGAAAGGAATTATGGGTTGTTTTTTTTCAATCAATTTACAAATTTCCCAAAGTAGGCCCCACTAATTGATTCACACACCCACTCATGAAAGAACTTTAAAGTCTGATTCATCCTACAGTATGTATCTTCACACGGAAAGGCTTGCCTGTCTGCTCCTTAATTTGAAACTATGAACCACAAATGTTACTCCCCTATTAAATAATTCTCTGAGGTACTACAGCAACTCTAAATATCTCTTTCAGGTTGAACTTACACTTACCTAGCCCAACTATTTACTTTAACCGTGAATTTGCTGACTAACTACATCCCTCGCTTTAGGTTCTCATCATAAGAGCCTGGTTTTCCATAACAAAAATTCTGAAGCCCTATAAGCATTTATTATGGAAGGTGAGGGGGGTGGACACCAGGAAGCAAGGCTGAGGCAGAGGCACAGTGAAGGAGAGAACTAAGAAAGATGCAGGGGCAGAGTGGTGCTGACATGGGACCTAGTAGCCAGCATGGGCACGGTCTGAGTTTATTGCCGTGGTGACCATATTTGGGGCACTAAGAGTCTTAGGAATAACTCAACACACAGCAACCTCAACGGAGCTGCAGTTAGCTCCTGCTTTATTTAAAATTTCATAAAGTACATATGGAGAGGGCTTTTCAGTTATTAGTTCACTGTCCATAATGGGGAAAAGGCCACTATTTTATTCACTATGTCAAATAGAAAAAAAAGACTTGAAATAAAATTTACACAGATTAAAAGTATGCATTCAAAAACCCTTACAAACCTAAGGTTTAAGATTAGATGTCATGAGGTCAATAGGGCATTACATATCATGAGCACAAATTTAGAAACTAAACTGGACAGGTACTCACGTAACAGACCCAGAGGCAGGCTCAGCACTGGTCCTCAGGGCCCCCAGTGCTGACCCAAACACAGACGTTTCTCATTCAAGGTTGTCCCCAAATGAATAAATGCACATTTGGGCTGCCAGGAAGAAGGGGATGTGTAGGAGAGGAGTTTGAGGGAAACATAGTGATTTAAAAGGAAGTGTGATGTGCAAAGATAAACTGTATTATTCGAGGGCTTAAAACAAACTCAGCTTTTTCTAATAATCAAGTAGCAAATGAATGAAAATCATGTGGGAGCCAGCTGTACATCTTGATATTTAGAGAGAGGCACCTCTGAGGAGTTCAGGACACTTTAAAATTTACTTAAGCTGTTTGCGTTAATTGTAGACTAACCCAGATGGGCCAAACAATCACCTGCATGTTCAGTGTCAAAATCGATGCCCTAAAAAACATGCAAATACATTTCAGATCTAAGCACAGCAAGCAGATTCTCCAATGGCTGTGAGCAGCAAAATCAATTTAATGGATAAAGACTTTTCTTTAAAAAATAGGACAGAATATAAAATGTCAGTATACCTCACCCATTGTAAGGTAAAAATTGTTTCATGAACCTTTTGTTTCAATTATTCATGTGAATGGTATGTGCATGTCTGTGTGTGTGTGTGTGTGTGTGTGTGTGTGTGTGTATGAGTATGTGAACTAAGCTGCAATGTAAAATATGTTTCTTACTGTGGATTATAGTGAAAAAAGCTTGGAAAACCCAGTCCTAAGATAAACTATTTCATGTCACTCCTTGGTTCTCCTGTTTTTCTATCACTCCTGACACTTAGAACCACTTTAGGACATCCATAGACATCACTGAGGCGAATGTGAGGAAAACTGCCATTTCACCTGGTTGCTACACAAACTTATTTGGGTGTTAGCTCCATCAGCCAGAATTAAAGCTTAGATGCTGCCTGGAAGAGAAACTGCATGACCAGTGTGTTGGAAACATTGCTTTCCAACTGGAACATCCTACCCTTTCACACTACATGCTGTTTTGAATCTTCTGCAGAATATTGTGGTTTAGACACAGTATTATTACAAGACTAGCACTGCTCAGCTATGCGCTGTGGGTGGATATACCTCCAACTGGGAACTTGGCAGAGGGTTCTAGTCTCTCTCTTTCACTAACTGGATTTGACCCTGGGCAAGACACTTGACCTCTCTGGTCTCAGATTCTCCATCTGAGAAAGCAGGACTGGAGCAGGATTTTTTTTTTCTAGTCAGTTTCTTACAGAGATACTTCAGTGGTTCTGCAAAAGTGAGTCTTTTGGGGTTTTTTTAGCACCAAGTCACATGATGATAATGAATAATGTCTTCAGGGCTTTCAGTGTCTCTTTTCTAATTTTTTTCCATAAAAAATGAATACAGTTAAATTTTTTTAATGCAACTGATTGAAAATTTTTCCAGTATTCTTTTTTTTTTGAGCATTTGAATTAGTTCTTATTGAAAAGTATATGGAGAGTACAAGGACAACTGTTAAAAAAGTGATTGACATTTTTAAACAACTACTTATATGCATAAATAAGGATTTTCCCTTACTGAGAAAAACAGAAATAATGCTGGGGCTAAAATGAAGACTATCATCCATAATATTGATTTTAAATGTTTATATATATTAACAAAGTCCATTTCAGTTCTAAAATTTTAGAGAGCTATTTAAAACACCTTATTTGGGCTTCCCTGGTGGCGCAGCGGTTGCGCGTCCGCCTGCCGATGCAGGGGAACTGGGTTCGCGCCCCGGTCTGGGAGGATCCCACATGCCGCGGAGCGGTTGGGCCCGTGAGCCATGGCCGCTGAGCCTGCGCGTCCGGAGCCTGTCCTCCGCAACGGGAAAGGCCGCAGCAGAGGGAGGCCCGCATACCACAAAAAAACAAAATAAAACACCTTATTTTACTCCGTAAATTTAAAAAAGTAATGCCTCAAAACACTGTGATTCTTGTTGTTATTTCTATAATTAGTACTGACTTCCTAATTTATTTTTAAGCACTCCAGCTTTTTAATTACCCCATATCAAACTTTCAAGAATCGTGGAAGATAACTTATTTATCAATGTGTTTATCAATATTACTAATGTTTATTTATCAATTAAACATTCGGTCATTCATGCAAGTATTCATTGAGCACTTAGGATGCGTCAGACACTGTTCTAGATGCTGGGGCTGCTGTGAGGAACAAAATGAAATTTCCCATTCCGAGCATTAAGTAAGTACATCCCTGGCTTCCCTGGGGGCGCAGTTGTTGGGAGTCCGCCTGCCAATGCGGGGGACACGGGTTCGAGCCCTGGTCCGGGAAGATACCGCGTGCCGCGGAGCAACTAAGCCCGTGCGCCACAACTACTGAGCCTGTGCTCTGGAGCCCTGTGTTCCATAACGGGAGAGGCCACTGCAACGAGAAGCCTGCGCGCCGCAACAAGGAGTAGACCCCACTCACCGCAACTGGAGAAAGCCCGCGTGCAGCAAGGAAGACCCAATGCAGCCAAAAATAAAATAAATAAATTTTAAAAAAAAAAGTACATCCCCTTAATTCAGTATGGAAATGAAACAAATGGACATAAGCTTTTCACATAGAAAGTATATGCCTTTTCAAGGCTATTCACATAGAAAGTATATGCCTTTTCAAGGCTACTAATGAGATTCAAAACTGTGTGAGCAGACACAGTATCACCCTTGAAATATACTGTCCTAAATACAGTGTGTGTGTGTGTGTGTGTGTGTGTGTGTGTGTGTGTGTCTGTGTGTGTGTGTTTACAGCACAGAGGAAACTTGTAAGCAGGAGAAGGGGGGAAAAAAAGACTGAAAAGAACTTGAGAAACAAACCTTCCACAAGTGAAAAGCAAACAGCTGATTTCTCTAGCCCACAGCTAAAAGAAACATGCAAGGAGAGTTGAAAAAGATAATATCGCTCTGTCCATATGCAGAAGATTAATAGAATTTCCAAATTCAAAGAGTTTGAAATTGAAAATGCTGTATGATTTTAGGGAGACTGACCTGCTTGAAGACACCAAAAATGCAAGCCTGCGAGGATAAAAGCCTCTCTGGCCCACTTGCAGGCACTAGCATTCTTGCCTATCAAGCTATAAAAGGAAGGAACTGCAAACAGGAAATTGCCCTGCCCCAGCCATAAGCCACTCCTCCCTTCCTCTCCACAATTTCTATAAGCAGAAGCAAACGCTACCTGGTAGGTGTACCAAGAAGCCACAGAGGTTGACAGAACACTGGTAGCTGACATCCACTTTATTACTATTTTAATAAATATTTAAGGTAAACACCTTTATTATTTTGAACCAACTATTTTCTTGATAATTTTACCTACATTTTAAATAACATTTGTTTAACCTACAGTTTTTTTAATGATAATGTAAAGCAGTTCTGAAATTGCAATTTATGGGTGAACTGTGAGTCAGAAATGAGACAAAAACAAATTCAGAGTCAGTTGGCCTCGTTCACTATTTTCCAATGATTTAAACACACACACACACATTAACCACTTTTAAATAATACTGTCCCAAATATAATTGTTTGTAAAATTCAGTAAACCACTCAGTGTTAAATAATCAATAAGTCCATTATCAGCAGTTCCAATTAACCATCTTTGTATTCAACCACACAGAAGTACTTATTAATACAGCATTTTGATAAGTAACAGAACTTAAGGTATACGGACTTCCTAGTTTCTTACAGAAACTTGGACTGGTGGATGTGATTTCTAGGGGTCTACATCTATTGATACAAATTAGACACAGGGAAATGACTTCTTTTTTTAAAGGAAAGAGACTGATAGTCACTTTTCAACTTTTAATGGTCCAAATACAGTAAACAAATTTAAAAAACACAGCTATTCAAAAAGTTAATAAACCTACAAATAAAACTATAGGAATAATCAACCTAGGTTCTAATCATTAAAAAATGATTAGTACCTAGGTTGATTATTCCTGTAGTTTTATTAAACTAAATCATTAAATCATAATCATTTTTAAATCATTAAAAAAGATTAGTAAAACAATGAAATATTTTCACCAATTAAATTTTTATGTTTTTTTATTTTACTGAAGTGTAGTTGATTTACAACGTGTTAATTTCTGCTGTACAGCAAAGTGGTTCATTTATACATATATATTCTTTTTCATATTCTTTTCCATTATGGTTTATCACAGGATATTGAATAGAGTTCCCTGTGCTATACAGTAGGACCGTGTTGTTTATCTGTCCTATATATACTAGTTTGCATCTGCAATTCCCAAACTCCCAATCCTTCCCTCCCCCAGCCCCATCAAGTAAATTTTTAAATCTTTAGTGTTTATCCCCATTATGCAAAGGTATATAACACTGAAGAATCCACATGATACCAAATTTAGTGGAAATTGGCTTAAATATGATAATATACTCCAAGAGCCTAAAGTTATGCTGATTTTTTTTTAATCTATTAATCACACTTCTGGCAATCTAAAGACAAAAATCCACAAAAAGAAGCATTTACAATGCAGAAAGTTGTTTGTCACATTATAAAAAATTTTGAAAAGAATCTAAAATGTTAAACAATGGTATGTACTCTAAAGGGAATATTATTTGGTCACGTAGGTAGCAAAAATGCAAAACATATGTAGGCCAAGTGAAAAAAGGTTCACAAAACTACACTGCAATTATACCTAAGTAAATAGTTCAAACTTAGAGAGATATAATTACAAGAGAAACTTCCTACTTTTCTTCTATAATGTGGTTATGCCAATTTGTTAGATTAAATTCATTAAATTATCCTCTATTCAAACTAGATGTTTAAAATAATTTAATCAGGGCTTCCCTGGTGGCACAGTGGTTGAGAGTCCGCCTGCCGATGCAGGGAACACAGGTTCATGCCCCGGTCCAGGAAGATCCCACATGCCGCAGAGCGGCTGGGCCCGTGAGCCATGGCCGCTGAGCCTGCGCATCCGGAGCCTATGCTCCGCAACGGGACAGGCCACAGCAGTGAGAGGCCCGTGTACGGCAAAAATAAAAAAATTAAAAATAATAATTTAATCATTTCCCAACCCCTCCTATCCTCCCCAAAAAGCATCCTCCCCTCCATGCCATGCCCCCCATCTGATATTCCCTTCCCAACTTGGCCTGCTGGGGTTGGTCATCCTTGATCCCTCTCAAATCTCTCCAGGTTTGACCCTGGTCCCCCAACACCGACACCAGAAGGCAGGGAGCTATTCACCTTAGTATCCTCAACTCCTAGAACAAGACATCATGTATGACAAGGCCTGGAAAAACACTGTTGAATGAATTTTTATCCAAATTTGGCACTTATTACTACACACTTTTCCCAAATTACTTGTTGCTCATCTGTTCCCCTATTTTAAAGCTAGGCATTCATTCTTTCTTCTCTTTTTCTTTCTTTCTTTTTTAAAAAAATTTTATTTTATTTCCCAGAGCCCACCACAATGCTGAGTCGAGCTCATGTGAGCTAAATAAATACTCACTGAACTAACGAATACCTGAATACACACCTCAAAAATGAGAAATTCATTTGCTTTAGACAGGTTCTTCCTTTAGAATGCAGATAACATCCTAGGAGGGGGGAAAAAAAACTCATACATACACCTTCACACCTTCCAGTGAATTATCCTAAGCAATCATCACATTAACAACCTTCTGAGTGTTACTGAGTCAAGGAAGGATCTAAGTGTGCAATGGGATGGAAAGGAGGGAAGACAAGCAGAGAAAAAGAGGCAAGCAGCCTTCAGCTCTTCAGGGGAAGTAAGACAATGGCTCAGAAAATGATTTGGAAGGCCACACAACTTTCCTGCCTAGAGCACCAGCCATTCCTAAGTGCTTAAAATGCCAGGCACTGCCCTGACACCTTCATGAGCATGACCTCCTTCAGTCCTCACCGCAACTATGTTAGGCGGGGTGTTATTATCTCTGTTTTAAGATGGAAAAAACAGGAGTTTTGATGAGTTAAATAACTTGATCAAGACACACAAAAAACAAGTGAATTCAAGGCCAAGCCTGTGGCTCTGCTGAAGTCTTTGCTCTCAACCACTACACCAGATGGAGAATGGCTTCTTTGCAATTAGTAGTAGACGTAGAGGTATAATATAACTGCTAAGGCCTTAAGTATAGTCTACAAAACAAATAGCAGACATAGATATGGTTAGAAAGTCTACCTTGTCATCCCTGATTCAGACATGACATCTGGTTCAGGCCAGTCCCAGTTAATCCATAATTAGACCCCTTATTTAGCAATATGAGGCCTTAACAAGTACGTTAAGGAACATACAATGTGGTAACCAGAATCCTCCACATAGCTGAAAAAATTCTTAATTCTTTAACTCTGAATTATTTTCCAATCCTTCAATCATCATGGCCTGCTCCAAATTCTCCTTGATCTCTTTACCATAGTTCTGTGAACTGAAAACAGTACAGAAACAAGTGAGGATTTGGTCTCTAAGCATGTGGCAAGAGCCTAATTAATTCATGCTTTTAATTTTTTAAAAGCCATCTTCTTCAAATTCATATGGGAGTATTTTGGATGCTATGATAATCTAAGCATCCTAACTCTAAAACAGAAACTGCACTGAGTATTGTCCTGGAAGGGAGACATCTTTCCAACAAAGTTGGTCTGTTCTTAAAATCTGAGCCCTCCATCTCAAGGAGCACAACGTCACAGCTTAGGGATAAAGAGATGCTTCATGAGTGGGGACTGCCCTGAAATGGGTGCCTGTCATCTGCTGAGTGTCACTGTGATCTCCAGTGGCCACATCATTCCAGCAACTCTGGCTTTCAGATCACCCACAGAGAAGGGTTTGTGGATTTCCTACTGAACATGATGTTCTGTATTTTATCTCCTTTTTGATACTCATGACACCTCTAGGAGATAAAACATAAAAAGGCTCTCCCTCACTTACAGATAAGGAAATAGAAACACAAAAGCTTCTGTGACATACTTAAAGTCATGATCTAACAGAGAAACCACAGGCAAAGCCCTGACTCTGTAGGTACATAATGTCTGCACAAGATGTCACACTCAAAAGCAAGGGATGATAGTTGCACAACAATATGAACGTACCTAATACTACTGAACTATACACTTAAAAACGCTTAAGACTCATCAAAGAAAAAAAGATTTTTGGTAACTATGTATGGTGACAGATGTTAACTGGATTTGTTGTAGTGGTCATTTTGCAATTATTTACAGATATTGAATCATTTTGTTGTACCTCTGAAACTAATATAATGTTATGTCAGTTATACCTCAATAAAAAATAATAAAAAACAAGGAAAAAATCATTAAGACAGTAAATTTTACACACAGTATTTTACCATAATAAAAATAATTGAAAACAAAGTTTATCAAAAAATAAAAAAAAAAAAGAAGCAAGATAGTGATGTGACTTTGTATAGAGGTACTGCCCTTGGTCTATAACCTTTGCTTTGATTCTGCACCTTTAAGACAATGGTTGAGGGACTTCCCTGGTGGTGCAGTGGTTAAGAATCCGCCTGCCAATGCAGGGGACACGGGTTCGAGCCCTGGTCTGGGAAGATCCCACATGCCGCAGAGCAACTAAGCCCCTGCGCCACAACTACTGAGCCTGCGCTCTACAGCCTGCAAGCCACAACTACGGAGCCCGAGTGCCACAACTACTGAAGCCCACACGCCTAGAGCCCGTGCTCCACAACAAAGAGAAGCCACCGCAATGAGAAGCCCGCGCACCGCAACGAAGAGTAGCCCCCACTCACCACAACTAGAGAAAGCCCTTGTGCAGCAACGAAGAACCAATGCAGCCAAAAATTTTTTAAAAATAAATAAATTTAAAAAAAAAAACATGGTTGGATCAATCATTACTGCAAGTATTTCCGGTAATGAGGAAGACATGACTTTAAACTTTATGTCCAATTTGATCCAATTTGATCATTTTCAGTTTGTCTCTGAAGTTACCCAAAGAAATTCACCTTCCTTCTTTCTTTCATATTTTATCGTTCCATTATTCATTCATTCAGTAGATATTTAAGGAGCATCTACCATAGGCCGGGCACAGTTCTAAACTGATGCTCAATGTTCAAGTGCCAAAATAGTTCCATTCCAGTTGGTAAATCCTCCAGCCCCCTCCAGGCTGGCCACCTAGTCTCTTCCCTGGGACCCCGCCCCCGACCCTGGACTTCCCCATGATTCAGCACAGCAGGAAGGCCCCACTGTGGCCAGTTTCCAGTTCAACTGGTGAATGCCTGAGACTAACCCCTGATTAAATAGTTTATCACCTCCTAAACACAGCAATGAACAAAACTGACAAGGTCCCTACCCTCTAGTCTAGGAAAGAAATAATAAACAAGTAAATACACAAATGAACCAGATAATTTCAAGTAGTAGAGCGCTACAAAAAAATGACTAAAACAGCAAAGGGCTAGAGGGTGACTGGAGGTGGAGAAAGCAAGGTAAAACTCAAGAGAAAGTCTCTCTGAGGAAGTGATATCAGATCAGAAGGAAGAAGCAATGCAAGGGTCTGAGGTAAAAACCTGAGGTGAGAGAGAGAGAACAGAAATATCAAGGCCTTCCGGCAGAAGCACACTTGCGATTCCACGGCTAGAAGGCCAGTGTGATGGGAGCATCTTGAGTAAGGTGATCACAGAGGGAGAAAGGGCCAGATCAGGGAGGAGACTGAATTTCATGCCAAGAAGAGCGAGGGATCATTAGACAGATTTGAAAGAGGGCCATGATCTAATTTATAGTTTTAAAACATTACTCTGACAATTGTGTAGCAACTGGATTAAAGGGAAGCAAGGGTGTGAAAAGGAGACAATGTATGAAGCTATGGTGGGCATCCAGGTGAACCGTGACAGTGGCTTGGACTAGGTGATAGCAACAGAGAGGGAAAGAAGTATTCTGACTCAATATGTGTTTTAGAGTTAGAAATTACTGATGAGTATAATGTGGGAAGAGGAAACAACAGCAATCAAAATGACTACTATCCTTTGATTCAGTAAGTTGCTGATGGTAGCTCATTTACTAAAAAGCCAATGAGTAGGGAAATAAATAGGTTTGTGGAGAGAAGGAATAAAAAATTCTGCCACAGTAAATGTGACATATCATTTAGATATATTATGTGGTGCTATCAAACAGGCAGTTAGATATTTGACCTTGATAATAATCCTGTGAAGTAGACCAGAAAACCCTGGTATTAACCAAATTTTACAAATGAGAAAAATAAGGCTCAGGGAAAAAGGCTTGTCTTAGTACAAATTAGTCATCAGTGCCCTTTGATAGAGGGCTGATACCACATATGAAAAAGAGGAACACCTTCACTGCTGGGGATTCTGAAAAATACACATGTACATAGCTCACCCCATTTGGCTACACAGCTACTCCAAAAGTAAAAGTCTTTTATGTCCAAGAAGATTCCCCCAGGAGATTATGACTTATCCAAATAGCAATATGTAATACATATGAATCTTAGCTGAGATGTATGTATAATGCCATTACTGTCTTCTTAAAATACTTGAGTCAACAATTAAATGCATACATATAATACAAAGTAAGGCGCAAAATTTTCTTTAAGGAAAGTTTACAATTCCTGGTTCTCATTTTTATTAAGGGTTGTGTCAAAAAGCTTTCTGGGGAACACATTTCTAAAATTAGAAAAGAAAATCAACTGGGAAATGACTAGTAAAATAATAATTACACTGCTTCTCAGGACCATAACCAGCATTTAAGACAAGCTCATGCTGCCCTCAGCACTTCCTCAGACTGCTTTTCTTTCATTTGGCTGCTTTAAAGTGGTGGAAACTTGTGCATTAGAAGATATATTTTATCCCCAAGCTCAACGCATCTATTAGAACTAAACTTCTATTCAAAATTCCAAAGGTGCCATGCTGAAATTAAGGAAGACACTAAAAACAGGAAGGATGGGCATTAAGAAAGAAAAAAAGAGAAAGAAGGGGTGAAGGAGGGGAAGAGGGGGGAAGGAGCGAGTAGCAAATGACCTCTTCCTGCCGGCAATCCCTGTGACAAAGGACTCACGAATAACATGCTCAAAAACATCACAAAACCCCTCAGGAATACACGCTTGTTTACATGGCTTGAATCCAGAGGTTATTACAGGCTCTCCATATTTTAAACACGGTGTCAATTATCAGTTTCAAATAAACAGTAATTATCAAAGTGAAAAATAAGCACGCCTGCTTAATTCAGCTTACCAGCACTTCACTGAACCTTCATGCCAACAGCCAGCTTTTCATGCATGTTCTTAAAATAAAAGCAAGAGCCTGGCTGGCGCTACAAATAATCCTAGTATCCTCAGAATTGGAAGGAAACTTAGAGGTCATTATATCCAACCCTCTCATTTTACAGATAAGGAAACTAAGTAAAGCTAAGAAAGATAAAGTGGCTTACCCCTCATCCCAGAGCCACTTTAGGATGAAAAACTGTGTTTCTGATTCTTAGTCATGATTCCAAATACTATAGCATGCTGTCTATGGAGCAGGAAAGAAAAGTTCCACAAGGGATGGCCCAAGGCTTTACTGTAGCCACATCCTGATGAGAAAAGGTGGACAGAGTGGGGCATCTCAGTTCTGGAAAAAAGGCCCCAGGCTGCAGTCTGGCTGTCAGCCTGCCACTATCCTCAGCCTACACCCTGCAACGGCTGACAGTCTTTTCAACATCACAGCTGGGCTTTTTCCCCCAAAGCTTTTGGGTTGATGTGGCAGAGTTTGATGTCTAGTAGCTGGTGCCTCCTTCCATCAAGGTCTTCAGAAGGCCATTGAAAGGTCATGCAGCAGTGAGCTTCCGGGCTTTAGAGAAACACCGACCTCCCTGAAGGATGAGAGGGAAAAGGACACCTCTCTCCCCTGCCTGCCCAATCCCAGTATATATAGAAAATTCTAGAAGTATTCACAACAAAATAGTGTAGTACATTCATGTGGAACTCACATTTACATTTTAGTGCCTACAGAGAACAAAATTTCTAATCAAAATTATTTTTGAAAAGTCATGCCTAGTCATTAGGGAAGTTGCAATATAAGCAGGATTTATATTCAGTTTGCTTACTGCAAACACTTGTATAGATAAATAAATGGACTGATAATAATAATAATCCTCCCCCGTGCAATCAAGGATTTCCTCCTATCCCCAAAAAAAGGAAACCATTAAGTCTTTAATAATCTTCCACTATATATTTTTTTCCTGTAAATATCCTTTCTGGGTATTCTTTTTATTAAAAACACCTATACAACTGTGGAATACAAGCTACACATTGCAGTCTCAAGATTCTCTCATTAGCTAATGGAAAATAAGATCCAAGAGTAAACAGACGATCAATACTGGTCCACACTTTCCATTCCAGATCAATTCCCAAGCTGCTAATAATCTTCACCATCTCCCATTTCCACTGAAAAAGTGGCCTGGGTTTTATTTGACAGTGTTAGCATTCCATTGGCCTGATTATAGAAAATAATCATGAAAAAAGTACTTACGGCATAAGCACCTATCAAAAATGCTGCATTTGCTCTTTTCCGTTGGTCAAAACAGGTGTAGTGCACAATTTTCTTTCGTGATAAACTGTATGACTAGAAAGAGGGAATAAAAAGAGTTCGTGTAACCACAGAGACAATGTTGAAATGTACAGAAAAACATTATCTCTTAACTTTCAAAGACATGTCACAATCAGTGAAATTTAACAACTTTCAACTTCAATTTCTATGGCATTCATACATAAGTAGTACGGGATGGAGGGTTACTAGCTCATACTTTTTTTTTTTTTTCTAGCTCATACTTTTTACAGCTCAATCATAATGTAAGAATTAGCACATACCAAATATATTTCTCTCCAAGAAAGGAGACTGATACAATGGGAGATAAATTATTGGCATCTTTATTATAGCAGGAATCATTTTTGAAGATTTACTCTTGATCTTATATGTAAAGCCCATTCATCCTTTTTCATTCCCTAACACACCACACCCACTCCCAGAAAATTTATCTATGCTTTTCATATTATGCCATTTGTTTTTAAATGTGTCAACCAATCTATTTTCCTCTCTAAAAATTTTTAAATGTCTATATTAACCAGAGCACCAATATTAATATTTTCTTTTTATAATGTTCTATTTAAAAAATCCCCTTTTAATTACCTGAAAATAAATGGTTAATGGAAAAAAATGAACCATCAAAAGGATTATGTCAGCAAACATCTTAATACAATAGCCATATATTAAATTCATGGACTCAAACGAACAGTTATTAAGCACCAGCTGCTATATGCCAGGCAATATGCTGCATGCTCAACTAAATCCAAAATAAACAACATAGTATATTGTATACATGCTAAACATGAAAAGAAGGTAAAAACAAAAAGATCTGTTAAAATGAAATCAAATTATTAGTAAAAATTCAAACATAAAACAATGAGAACATGATACAACTCAATGAAATCCACTCCATTTCCTCATATTTCAAAAGTTATATGGTTTTCCTCATATTTCAAAACAGACAAATGATTTTCAAAATACAGACACATAAGTACATTTTTTTTTTTTTTTTTTTTTTTTTGCGGTGGGCAGGCCTCTCACTGTTGTGGCCTCTCCCGTTGCGGGGCACATCTTCCTGGACCGGGGCACGAACCCATGTCCCCTGCATTGGCAGGCGGATTCTAAACCACTGCGCCACCAGGGAAGCCCACATAAGTACATTTTAATATTTATCTATAAATTCATACCGACGAGAAAGGCAGCTTTTTATAGTCTACACACTAACCACAACCCGCAGAATATCTGCTTTTAGAGCCCCCTTAAAAATGTAAGAACTCAACTATATACCTTTCTTTACCCTGCTATTTTCTACAAGGAAAAGAAACTCTGAAGTCCATTCTAAGATGACAGCAACATTCTGGCTTTAATGTGTAACCACAGAAAACGTAGTTCTATGCATCACGGCTGTAAGCCTAGAAACCCTCACCACCCCAAGTCAGGCATTTCTTTGATAACCAAGAATCATGTTCTGAAAATGGCACTGCTCTTTTATTTTTTTTTAATTTATTTATCTCTGGCTGTATTGGGTCTTCGTTGCCGCACACGGGCTTTCTCTAGTTCAGGTGCGCGGGCTTCTCACTGTGGTGGCTTCTCTTGTTGTGGAGCACAGGCTCTAGGCACGCAGGCTTCAGTAGCTGTGGCATGCAGGCTCCGTAGTTGTGGCTCATGGGCTCTAAGGCACAGGCTCAGTAGTTGCGGCACACAGGCTTAGGTGCTCTGCAGCATGTGAGATCTTCCCAGACCTGGGCTCAAACCTGTGTCCCTGCATTGGCAGGTGGATTCTTAACCACCGTGCCACCAGGGAAGTCCAGCACTGCTCTTTTAAATTGAACTTTGAAAAATAAGTGTTTGCCTCAAACCTCTTTGAGGTTTGGTCTCTTATTACCAAAGTCCTTATTTCCAGACAAGCTTACTAAAATACCCCTATGATATAAAGTTTAAAAGAGTATATTTAAAAACAATAATAATAAACTTTTTTAAAAAGAGTACATTTTAGGGCTTCCCTGGTGGCGCAGTGGTTGAGAGTCCGCCTGCCGATGCAGGGGACACGGGTTCGTGCCCCGGTCTGGGAAGATCCCACATGCCACGGAGCGGCTGGGCCCGTGAGCCACGGCCGCTGGGCCTGCGCGTCCGGAGCCTGCGCTCCACAACGGGAGAGTCCACAACAGTGAGAAGTCCGCGTACCGAAAAAAAAAAAGAGTACATTTTATTCAATTCAGGTCAGTGGAGTTAAAGCACACAAGTTATCTAAAGACTTCAAGGTCACCATCAGTGGTGTTGACACTTGTCTACTTGCTTTCTCAATTTGGAACTGTTACCTGCTGGACATTTCTCGTTTGTTTGTTTGTTTTTGCCAGTGATTTATCTCCATCAATAAGTTATGTTTGATTTATTGAAAGAAGAATCAAGGCTCTTAAGACCTAAGCTTCTTCTAGGGTCTCTAAATCCTACACTACCTAAAGACTGCCTTACAGAGGCCAGGACCCCGTTAACACGAGTCAGATGGAACACAAGGACTCAGCTCTTCTGGCTCTCAGCCTCTCACTATTTTCATTTCCTGGATCCCTAACACACCTCTGAGGAAGTTTAAATTATCTGTTTCGATGCCCTTTTCTACTAAGAGTTTAGGTTTCATAACAAGCTACTCTTATCATTAAATAATGTGGAATTAAATTTATTTTACAAATTTACTCGCCAACAGTGACAAACTCCTATATTGCTGTTCTTTCATCGCCAATGGTCTTTACTGTTGGGTTGTTTTTGAACTTTTTGTGTTTGCTTCTTTTTTGTTTTTCTCTCTAATTCTAAAGTATATGGAATGCAGAGAACCATGCTACAATGGGAACCATGAGGACAGAATTCTGAAGGAAACTTTCTTTTCTCTGTATACTTACACATTTTTTAAAGTAAATATAATACAAATTAAATTTTAAGGGAAGAATTTTTTTTACCTTTACTAGCTTTCAGAAATTATATCAGATAAAGAATATTCTTCACAAAATCTACCTAGAAATTTTAACTATTTTAAAATACCTGGACTTCCCTGGTGGCGTAGTGGTTAAGAATCCGCCTGCCAATGCAGGGGACACGGGTTCGAGCCCTGGTCCAGGAAGATCCCACATGCCGCGGAGCAACTAAGCCCGCGTGCCACAACTACTGAAGCCCGCGCGCCTAGAGCCCGTGCTCTGCAACAAGAGAAGCCACCACAATGAGAAGCCTGCGCACCGCAACCAAGAGCAGCCCCCACTCGCCAAAACTAGAGAAAGCCCACGTGCAGCAACAAAGACCCAACGCAGCCAAAAATAAAAATAATAAATTAAAAAATAAAATAAAATACCTCCTGTTGGAAGCTGCCTACAGGATGCAAACATAATTGACTTTTTTTAAAACATCTGTCACCCTACCTACTCACAAAATTTTTTTTCTTGTGATGAGAATTTTCAGGACTTACTGCCCCCACTCGCCAAATCTAGAGAAAGCCCACGTGCAGCAACAAAGACCCAACGCAGCCAAAAATAAAAATAATAAATTAAAAAATAAAATAAAATACCTCCTGTTGGAAGCTGCCTACAGGATGCAAACATAATTGACTTTTTTTAAAACATCTGTCACCCTACCTACTCACAAAATTTTTTTTCTTGTGATGAGAATTTTCAGGACTTACTCTCTCAGCAGCTTTCACACACGCAATACAGTGTTATTAACTGTAGTCACCATGCTGTACGTTACAATAACTGACTTTTTAAAATGAGGGTTCTCTATCTGACTTTTAGGAAAGCTTTTAAAACTCCTAGCATTTACCTTGCTTAGGGTTAGATATTTTGGAATTCAAGTGTTTTTCTCAGCACTGCAAGTCAAGAAATGATCTTCTGTTTGGTGAAGCTTAGCCAATATCTCCTAGGTCAGATCACAGAGAGGTGAGTTCTCACTCAAGGAATCAAAGCTAATTCAAAGTGAAGGACAACAGAGAAATATCTTATATATTACAAGCCTTGTCCTAATTTCCCTCCCTGTCACAGCCAGGCCTTCCTCTTATGGGTCAGCATACTCCAGTCTTGCAGCACTAACACTGTTAAACAGAGGAGATATTCTGGTACTAGGATGAAAAATTTCAGGGATAACAAAACATTTTGCCAATCGTTTAGCTGGTGCTTTATATGATTGAGTTGATCTACACAACCTCTTTAACGTTTTCTCCTTCCAAATATTAAACATGTCCTTATCTTAAAAACAAAAACAAAAACTACCTATTACATATCAAAGCACACTGATGACTAAAGTGCCTTTAGAGGAACATTTGGCTCATCCTTTGAGATCTTTCATATGGAAGAACTTTACCGTGCAAGAAAAGAAAGTCCTGCAGACAATAGGACTCTATTTTATAAATGAGCCCCGTAGATATTTTTTTCAAGTTCTGCTCTAATATCAGGAGAATTTCATGCCCCCAAACTGAACAGTTGCCTCTTCCTTACCCGGCTGCCACCTCTACAGTCCAGTGTACCGGACACGCCCTTCATGGAGATTACTTGCTAAATCATACCATCACCTCTGGCTTTCAGTGAGCTCCTTGCTCTAATACAGATTCGTTCTGCTTTACATGGAAAGCTTAGAGATTACAAAAACACTATGTACAATAGCAAAGTAAAGTTAGAAATTGGTAAAACAAATGAATATAGTCTTAAATATAAAGAGGAGGATGTCACAGAAGGAATACTAAGACCTCTGGACTATTTGTCTGCTCTGCAGCAAGGCTGCACAGGACCGATTGCAAATTATAACATGCAGCCACTATCCACACTATATTGTAGATTTCTATCTGGAAGCTAGAGTATATAGCCCTCTGAATCTTCTTAACCTAAGTGGACACAGCCAGCCCTCTATAATAACAACAACAGTAAAATTTATTAGTCACTTGCTACATGCCATTATTTCTCAAAGCAGTAGGACAGTGACAAAGGGGTCCAGTTTGACCAGACACAGAGCGACTTCCAAACCAGAGGTCCTGGGCAAGGCTGACGTATAATGAGCATGCTGTGTCTCTCTTTTACCAAAAGAACATAAGCCTGGAGCCATGGAGGGCCTGGCTTACCACACTTGGCCAATAGCTCCCAGGTCAGATGAGAGAGTTGAGTGCTCTCCACAAGTGTGGTAGACGGGAGGAATCCAGAACTCTCTCACTGAGCTTGATAACTTGTGTAAACCTTAATTCTCAATTATAAGGCCATAACAAGTTTCACGGTTCAAAATTTAAATAATTCTCAGGTTGAACTGGTCAATAATTTTAAAACTTTTCAGAAATAAAAAACAAACTAAATTTCAATCAAAATTATATTTTATTATATTACCATATTGTATTTCATCCTCTTAACAGACTGATTCAGAGTCACCTAGAGAGCTTATTAAAACACAGATTGCTGGGCCCCACCCCTAGAGTTTCTGATTCAGCAGGGAAGGGCCAGAGAATTTGCATTTCTAACAATTCCTTGGTAGTTAATACTGATGCTGCTGGTCCAGGGACCACACACGGAAATCCACTGTGCTAAAATATTGCTAAATTTTGGAAAAGAGCTGCATGAAAATGTGGGAAAAGGCCCCATTCCTGGAAATGCTCTATATGGATCCTAAAATACCGTCCATCTGGTCAAGTAGCCCCAAAAGACATTTAAATTCTTTTAGGAACTCCAAATCATGCCATGTGACTTTTAAAAGCATGTTATAGAAAACATATTTCCCCAGATTCCTTAGAAAACTTTATTACAATTTGTAAAGTCTTGCATTCCAGCTGATAACACCTAAGGAAAAAGTTCCTTTAATGTTTCAGTAACTAAGCTACTTTAAATGGTGTTATTCCAGGGCTTCCCTGTTGGTGCAGTGATTGAGAATCCGCCTGCCAATGTAGGAGACACGGGTTCGAGCCCTGGTCCGGGAAGATCCCACATGCTGTGGACGAACTAAACCTGTGCGCCACAACTACTGAGCCTGTGCTCTAGAGCCTGCGAGCCACAACTACTGAAGCCCACACACCTAGAGCCCGTGCTCCGCGACAAGAGAAGCCACGACAACGAGAAGCCCGCGCACCGCAACGAAGAGTAACCCCAGCTCGCCGCAACCAGAGAAAGCCCACGCACGGCAACGAAGACCCAACTCAGCCAAAAATAAATAAATAAATAAATAAATAATGGTGTTATTCCAGAGGTTCCAAATTCAGATGCTCTCAGGGGCCTAGAATTTAAAGCGAGTCAGCTGGGAAACTAGAAAAGCATGCTCTACCCAACACAGACCTAGCTCTCATGCAGGAATCTGGGCCCAAATCAGATACTGCAATATTTAAAAGAAGCCAGAAATCTATAATTTAATGAAAATTTTCATAAATTACAGACATTGACCATGAATTCAAAATTTTTAAACAGCATTCATGTCAAAAAAAAAACCCAAGACAAACATGTCTGTGGACTGAAAGCAGCCCATAGGCAATCAGTTTGCTGAACCTGAGTGCTGGGATACTGCAGCTGAAGAAAGTTCTAATGGTTCAATCAGCATGAATTGAGCAGCTGTTGTGTGTCAAGCACAGTGCTGAGCAACATGGTAACAAGGGAAGCAGAACCCCAGTCTCTAGCCTCCTAAGTGCTCAAAGTCTAATGAATATTTGATGCTAAACAAGGGGAAAATATTAGCCAAGGCTTATTACAAATGGAAGAGAATAACTACCTAGGGATGCATTCACAGCACAGCAAGGTCCAATGGAATGATCTTAATGACAGGTACAATAATTGTTTCATTTAACAACGTAAAAAAATAGTAACTAAAAGATGGGATTTAGTATTGAATATCTATCAATTAACATAAGCAAACCTATGGAAATTTCCACACCTGTACTGCTTCCCTGAGTGAGAATTAAAGATCTACCACTCTTATGTAAATCATGACAAGTGTGTAATATAGCATATAAATGTTTGATGGTACTTGTAAACCCAAGTACAATGACTGCCATATTAGAAAAATACAAACTAAGATGAGGATATTGACCCCAGACAGACATTTTCTATCTCAGAAAGGAAAGCTATGTAAAAAGTTGCATTCTAATGGGATCACTCCTTGTGAAAAACAAGCCACGGCAACTCAGAGAGAGAAAATGATGACATGCTACACAAAACACAAATACCCCAGGCTATCCTGGAATTATGGTGACAGACACAAATCATGCACTTGTTCATTTTAGGTCAGGAGACCACAAACTACTTAACCATTCAAAATCAAAAGGTGATGCAATTAAGCTCAAAGCCAAAAAACAAAAACAAAAGAGTTAATGGCCTATTTAAAGAAACAGATTTTGGGGGCAGCCTTTCGGTAAAGTCGTTTGCCATGCTTAAAAGTAAAATCTTCAAGTTGTGTGGTTAGAATGTGATGTTTAAGCTGTGTCGATCAGCCTGATTAAGCTAAGGAAGACATTAGTGCAGCCTGGATTATATACCCTTTAATAATAAAAAAAAACCTGAGCCCATGCACTTCCCTAAACAAGCAAGCTCTGCCAATGATGGTGGTCAGATTAAGTAGATTACAGCACAGGGACCAGGGTGACCAAGGCATCATTCTCTTACAGTGACTAGGCTAGCCCAGTAATGGCTGCAGCAATCAGCGTCTCCATAGCAATCAGTGGTCATTCCATTGCAAAAGCGATAAAATGAACAGGTCTTCCTGTGAGCAGCCATGACCTCTACATGTTTTACCTCCAACTTTCCCAGGAAAGGGATATTCTTGAAAATTTTCTTTGGCTGTACAAAACAAAATACGGTTTATGTTTTTATTTAAAGCTAAAACGAAACAGATCGAATAGTTTATTTAAAAAGAAAACGGTGTCTATTTATGGTCCATTTTGTTTCAAACCCAGTATGTTTCATTTAATGAAATGGCACCTTTGATCAAAGTAGAAGTCAAAACGTCAAGAAAAGTTGCTCATAAAGGTTAATCGATCAGGTTGATAATATAGTTGAAGGCATTTGGGGATTCTCTATAAAAGGGGGTTTTCTTGCCTGAGGCTTCTGAATGGGCATAAGGGCTCTAGGCCTTGCAAACTCTATGTACGCTCACTCCTGTGGGAATTAACACTGTTTTAGCACCCCTGAAACCTCTTTAAACTACATGAACACTCTCCAGAATGTAGCTTGCTTTTCTTCCCCCAAAAGCCCATGAACCTGCAACAGAAGATAACCTCATGAAGAAATCTTCAACATGTTTTTGTAGTTATAATAAGAGGGTGGTCTGAGCACTATATCAAAAGAGTGCTTGTGTACAACCACCTGATACCGTGGCAGGTACCTGGTTACCAGATAGAATTACTGCACTGATTCATTCAGCAACGAGGACATTCCCTGAGCCCCACCATCTGCCAGGTACTTTCAGTGCTTTAATATAATCATCCATTTCACCATGCCCCCCTCCCCTTTTTTCTTTTACCCTGAAAGGGCCATGTGGGATGTTTTGTACATTTAAAATTACATTTCTGTCAATATTCTTTTAAATCTTTCTAAATTGTCCCCAAGATTACTGTGATTGTCCTGTTGATTCATAAGAGCAGGTATTAAAAAAAAAAAAATCACTGCCCTAGAAAACGTCCCCTTTTTTCAGAGACACTCTTGTTTCCCGCAGGCTGGGGTTTTATTTTTCTCTGAGGAAAAGTGAAATCAACAGTTAAAACTGTGTTGATTATTTTAGAAAAAGCCAGTTCAATCATATTATGTTTATAAAATTGTCAAATTATTGAATCAGTAATTGAAAGATTTTCTTAACTGATTAACTTTGAAAAAGGTACTCTGCTTTTCAAAATACCACTACCTTGTCTTTAATTATTACAGTCTTCTCTTTTAGAAGCTCATATATTCCAGCCCAGTGTTCTTAGCATCGTCTGTGCCAAAATTCCCCTTGAGAACCTATTAAAAAGTTATGAATCCTCTCAGAAGAAAAATGTAAATACATACAAAATTTTATATATAATTTCAGGAGTTTATGGATTCTTTGAAGTACAAGATTACAATTCTTGGTCTAGCCTATCAATCATTGATGACATTTTAAATTAAATAACATACACAGTTTTGCAAATTGTCCTCACTTCATTAAATCTTCTTTCTCTGACTGATTCCCTTATTATGGTAACTCTTGACCAGAAATTGCAAACTACTACCTATTACTGTATAACTCTTAACACTTACATTTTTTAAAGTATAGTTTAAAATGAGAAACAGGGTTTTTGCTGATGGTAGTGGTTTCTGATTTTGGTTTTTTAATCTAAGTAAATGTGTAATGGATAATTTTCCATTTTAATTCATATAATTAAAATGAAGGCCATTGGGAAAAGAATGCATATGAATACACACACAAAAAAATATCAGTAAATCATCACCTCAAATCATCAACTTTAAAAAAAACCTTTTAACATATAAAAAATAAGAAATTTGGGTTTGGAATAGAATGTACTGTAAAATATTACCTATCTACCTAAGGTATCAAATAAAGGGGAAAAAATAATAAGAGCTTTATTGGAAGAAATAAAAATTTCCAAAGTAGAAAATAAAATGCACCTCAAAGAGTTAGGAAACCACACAGAAAAAGAATTCTAAGAAGTTCTTTGTTAAAAGAACAGAAGTTATTTAAGTTATTTTAACAAAAGTTATTTGTTAAAATAGTGCCAATTATTCAGAGAAGCAAAGGAGTTTGAGGACCAAGTCAGTGGCATCAGATTGGGTATTTAAGATATCACTAGAGCAGTTTCAGCACAGTTAGGAAGACAAAGGTGGGAGAGCAAATGATAAGAAATCAGTGCGAAGTGAGAATGTAAACATGCTGAGGGCAGGATACTGAAACCTCTAGAGGCAAAAGGATGGAAGAGGATCTGTAAGTCATGGGGATCATGATAAGGCCAAAGCAGTTTCTGTGTGTTTAGTGACCCTGTGCTGGACACTTAGAGACAAAAGTCTCCATCTTTTGATAAGGCATGCCTCCATCCTCTAGGAGCTCAAAGTCTAGTGAGAAAGATAGATGCAATTGAAAATTGGAAATTATAACTGAAATTATAATTTCAATTAAAATTAAAATTACAACTCATCAGTAATAGAGATCTGCACAAAGAATTACGGGAAAACAAAGGAGGCACCTCCCACTTTGTCCAGCAACACAAGGAGATGCTTACTAGATGTGGTGGTGCTTGCACAAGGTCTTAAAGAATGAGGAGTTATCAAACCAGAGGGCAAGGGCACTCCAGCCATACTGGATGTCACATGCAATTGTGGAGCAGCGACGTGATTCGGGATAAAGTTCAAGGCTAGGATTGGCAGGGGTACTGCAATCTTCAGTAACTCAGTAAGTTAGTGCATGAAATCACCCGCTGGGAAGATGCCAAGGGTGGGAGTTGTCAAAGTGAGCAAGACAAAAGGCATGGAAGTATGGTGCCAAAGGTCTTACCAAAATGAGTGACCGTGGGCTGCAGACAAGAGACATCGGAAGGGAGCTGAGAGCCTAAAAGAATAAGGAGACTGAAGGTCTGGAGATTACACAAGGGTGAGAGAGACGATGTGGGAGGCGTATAACAAGGAGGGTACATTCAAAATCGGAAAGCCTAGAGTCTGGGTTCCAGGAGGCAAAGCAGCCGGAGTGGCAGGAATGGTCACTGGAGCAAAAAAGAAGCAGAGGAGCTATGAGGCCACCATGGGACAACAAGGGGAAGTTAGTCAGGGCAGTGCTGTGGGTGAGTGCAGGAAGATGATAAACCAGAGGCTGCAGCTACCAGTGGAGGTGGAGAGAAGTGTATGAATGATGCAGTCAAGGGCCTGAGAACCTGGCCCCGACCTTACCTTGCAGCCTTGGGCAAGTCACATGCCTCTCCTGGGCTTCCCTTTCTGCACCTGTGAAATCAGGAGGCTGGACTAAATGGTTATTTGGATTCCTATAATGATATTGGATAGCTTTCGCATATGGAAATGATAGCTATGAGGCTGAGAAGGTGTTCGTAAACTTTGTTGAAGAACTGTCTTTATTTTATTTCCTATCAGAATTCACGAATGTTACCTTAGTAACTTTCTTTTGTATAGGACTTCAAAATTTACAAAGCTCTCTTACACATATTTTCTAACCTCTGTACATATATAATCCTAACCACCTTTCTGTGAGAGCTCTATAAGCCCTATTTTAGAGCTGAAGAAACAGATTCTACAAGGCTGAAGAGACTGTGGCTTTGAATTGGTAACATAAGTCTTTTCCTCCTGATAAAGAGATTCTACTTGGTATGCTTTATTGAGATAACCCATGACTTACTAACATTTAAAATTCATTCCCTCAGCAAGTATCAAGGGGCCCACTAATTGTACTAAAGCTAAAAAGGTCATTCATTCCAGGCATCCATCAGATTACCTGATCACTGAAATGAACCGAGGGGACTGTCTGAACTTTATTAAATTTGTATAATGTTGAAAGAAAGCTTTGTAAATGAAAAAAATCAAAACAAGTCCTTGTATATGCTTACCCATACTGTTTAGTATAGACCATGATAGTAAAATAGTCTTAATTCAATCCATCTACTCTTAGGTACTTGTTATATAGAGCACTGAGTCAGACCAGAAAATTTGTTTTCCTGATAATGATTCCTTTCTCTTCAATCATTCCAGATAGTAGACAGGTTCTACACTGTTGATTGTAATACCCAGTTCATACCAACTACATACTAACAGGACTAATCAAGAAAGTGAAGAAATTCCTAGGTTCTCAAAAGGAAGAAATGGATTTTAATTATTTATGAATTATCCTTTCCTTGTTAATCCATCCATAAAAAGTCATTTAATATTTTTTATTAAATCCTTTTGGGGATATTATTTGCTTCCTTGGTGATTACAAAAATTTTAACTTTATCTTTTAAACGACAGGCAGTAGCTTCTTTTCTGAAAAATGTAAGTAGGTTTAGAAATTGAGTTATTTGTAGTGAGGTGGATGGACCTAGAGTCTGTCATACAGAGTGAAGTAAGTCAGAAAGAGAAAAACAAATACCGTATGCTAACACATATATATGGAATCTAAAAAAAAAAAAAAAAAAAAAAAGGTTCTGAAGAACCTAGGGGCAGGATAGGAAAAAAGATGCAGACGTAGAAAATGGACTTGAGGACACAGGGTGGGGGAAGGGTAAGCTGGGACGAAGTGAGAGAGTGGCATGGACATATATACACTACCAAATGTAAAATAGATAGCTAGTGGGAAGCAGCCGCATAGTACAGGGATATCAGCTCGGTGCTTTGTGACCACCTAGAGAGGTGGGATAGGGAGGGTGGGAGGCAGACGCAAGAGGGAGGAGATATGGGGATATATGTATATGTATAGCTGATTCACTTTGTTATAAAGCAGAAACTAACACACCATTGTAAAGCAATTATATTCCAATAAAGATGTTTAAAAAAATAGAAAATGAAATTTTAAAATTTAGTATGAATAAAAAATAAAAATAAAATTTTAAAAAAATGTAAGTAGGTTTAGTTAAAGGAATGTACATACTATGTATTTCTGAGTCAGACACTACTTTAGAAATTAATCCCCTAAAAAGCTGAATACAACAGATCTTATGTTATGTGATTTTTGACTTTAAAAATCTCTCTTTGGTATCATTCCATGTCCATTTAGCATTTTGAGATCAATGGCAAAAATCTGTGAATTCGTATTTTACAGGAAATTCTCCATGATTGACTGTCTTTTATACCTAAGTACAATAAAAATCAATCAAATCAAAAAATTATCATTAAGCAGATAATATATACAAGGCACTGCACTATGTCATGCCAGTAACATTTTACCCAGCAGAAAGATTAAACTATCCAAGCATTATAATTTAGTGGTTATCCTCAAGAGCATGGTGTGTAGATTTCATCTTACAAACTGAAACATTTATTTAAGATCCTCATTTAGAAAATTGAGAGAAAAAGATAAATATTTCTTTCTATGTGATGAAGTAAGTTTACCAAACCTGGGAATATAGATGTCACTCTTCCTCATATATGCTTAGAATTTAAGAGGGAAAAAAAGCCACATGGAAAATTTAAAAAATAGAGATGAATAGTGAATGTATGACCCAAATTTTGTCATAATAGGTAAAATCCATGCTCTATTGCTGCTAGTTGACCAATCTCACTTGGCTGTTAACTCTACAGAGATGACATTCAAGAAATACACAAAAATTTCAATCTTGATCAGATATAAAAAGCTTATGCTCCAGAGCTCCTGCCGTGCAATGATGAGTCAGCCCCCTTCATCGCCTGGTAACAGGCAGGGGGAGGCCCGCAAACCACAAAAAAAAAAAAAAAAAAATCAGAAAAAAAAAGCTTATGCTCCAGAGCTCCTGCCGTGCAATGATGAGTCAGCCCCCTTCATCGCCTGGTAACAGTGTCCAGAAGTGGACCTGAAGGTTTCAGAAAAATCATCCTAGGAGGGAGTTTGATAAACTCATTAACAACAACCTGAAAGGATTTGTGTTTTCTTTCTTAGATTGCTATTTCAATGACTTCATTCAGCTCATGTTTCCATTGATCCTGAAAAATGAAAGAGGTTAACATGTCCTTTGTGGGGTAATCAGGTAGATCAATTTCAACTTCTAGGTGAACTATTCACTTAAATTTCCAAAGATCAAGATTACCTAACTAAATGGTATATGCACAACAACACCACTGGTTAGATTTCACAGTTCAAATTTTTAATACTAAAATATAAACATCACCACAATACTCACTTTTAGTTTCTTGTTTAGTTTACAGCAGTATCTGTACACCATTGCCAAGTTCAGAGGTCCAAAATCTGCATAGAAACTGAGATTTTTTTAAAAGTAGTATTTAGTAAAGATATTTTCAGTAACATCAATGCTCATTTTTATTTTCATTAAAGTTACAATCAAGTTTCAATTATCTTCGGGAATAAAGGTTAGTATACGACTGAATCATAGTAATCCAAATAACTAGTGATTTCACCCTGCCAATGCCCTCCAGTTACTATAACCAGTCTCATAACAGGGAACTATTTGGACAGTTTTGAGTTCCACCTCCTTTTATCTCCCTGCCAGGTCATTAAGTAAAAGAATTAAAAAGCAAGCACTGAAAGAACCAACAAAACATATATGTGGCCTACACTTCCTGGTTTTATTTATCACCTACTTAGTCATAAAGCTCATGTACCCTAAATTCTAATTCCAACTATTCCACTCAAACCTTGCTCTCAATTTTCAAGTATCTTAAATCCAGTGGTCTTTTTTTCAGTTTCATTCTCCTTGGACTTTCTGTATCATATAACACCCTGGCTCGTCTCCTTCTCTCCACCCCTTTACATCTCCAGGATACACGCATCAGTCTGCAGATCATCTGCTGTCATGAATTAAACGATAACACTATGGAAAACAGACGGCTCCTAACCCAACATCAGTTTTTCCCATCTTCAACTACCTGCTGGACTTCCCACCTATGGGTCCTTCCATCACCTGGAACTCAACCCATCTTTCCTTCAAATCAGCCGTCCAGGCTGAAAACATTTTGTTTCTCCCAGTTGCTCAGACATGAAACTTCCTATTAATTCAGTTCAAATAAATATTAATTTAGTTATTATATATCAAATAAGCTACTACTCTAAGTCTTCCCTTCCTTTTCTATTCCTACTTTAGCAACAAAAGTCCAGATCTTTCTTCATCTCACATCTTTAGTGTTTTAATTCTCTCTCTCTCCTGCCCAGTCAACCTATATTCCACACTAGAAATTAATCTTTATAAAATCTCACTTCTCACATATCCTCTCACTGTTCAAAAATGTTTAATGGCTCTTTACTCCCTTCAGAATAATTCCTTGGCTCAGAAATCAAAGCCCTAACCATCACACCCCTAGCTTCCAGGCTGATCTCTCCTAATAGTTCCCATATGGAATCTTCATTCCAACAAATATGTCCATTCCTCATTCTCGAATACTCCATGCATATTCTTAATCCAAGCCGCTGCTCAGATTGGTCTCTTTGCCTGGAATGCTCTCCTTTTCTCTTTCTACTACCCTCTAGTTTCCTCAAAATCCAGTTCAAGTCCTACCTCCTGCACTCACCCTAAGAGAAAACTAACCACCCTTCTCTCAAAGTTCCCAAAACTTATCATCTGAGCCACTGTTCTGGCCCACGACACATACTATCACATACTATGAATTATCTTTTTAAGTGTAGATCCTACCTGGCCAACTACAGTGTAAGCTTCTCACTCAGGGACTGGACATCTTGAGAATGTCCTGCTCATAATAAACTTCAACAAATAAGTCTTCGTTTTGACTATTTTGCTCATTAATGCCCCAATTCAATTTAGCCTGGACTATAAATTTACTAAATATCAACACGTTTCCAAAAAAAAGCATCCCCAAAAGACATTTAATTTTTTAAATAAAAATTAGGATTTATTTAATTTTTTCTGCTACCCAAATTACACTACCATAGATATGTCATTACAAATCTGCCAAAAGCCTCTTGCCTTACTTAAGAATACTAAACTTGTATATTTTATCCATCTTAAACAAGTTGACAATATTTTGGCCCTTATATTCAAGGTAACATGAAAATTAGCCGTTCCTGCACACAGGTTTCATGAGAGTAAGAGTAGAGTTGCCAAAAAAGGAAACCTGCAACAATTTGAAATTAAAAGTTCTTCTATTTCTAGTCCCCAGTGTGATGCTGTGCTCTAAGTATAAAAAAATACCCGTGAATCCAAAATGAACCATGCCTACAACAATTACCGACCAGTTCAAGCCCTGTCAACAAGAATCCACTCAAAAGAACCAAAATGAAAAGACTGTACAAATAAGTATGTACCAGCACTGATTAAGGCAGCCTTGTTTCTATCACAGAGATTGCCTTATCCTTGGGTTATTGTAAGCAAAACTCAACTAATATATCTTATTTTTGCTACTTGAACATGAATATTGAGACATAGAACTTTAAGGTAAATCTGGAATTTTTAGTTAAGATTATTTCAGCTTTTTTAACCCACTGTGAACAAATTTTAGAAAAGCATAAAGAATTCAGGTCATCTAATTCCAGTTTCATACTAACCATTATAAGCCAACTTCAATTCCAGACTCAAAGCTATTCCTAACAATAGAGCCAGCTTAGCCACATGTACTTTTGGAAGCAACATGGTTAATGAACACACCTATTTCACCAAACACCATGAAAATAAATTGGTATACTCCAACAACACAAGAAAAAGTAAATCAAACACAGACCTCGTCCTTAAGTTGATCTGCATTCTCCAATATGGCAGCCACTAGCCACATGTGGCTATTTAAATTTAAATTAATTGATGTTAAATAAATTAAAAATTTAGTTCTCCCATCATATTAGCCCATTTCAAGAGTTCAAAAGCCACATGTGGCTAATGGCTACCAAGATGTACAATACAGATATATAACATTTCCATCACTGCAGAAAATGTTCTGTGCTGATAGAAAACACTGATCAAGATTTAAAAAAAGAAAGAAACAAAAATAACAAACAACTAGAGAAATATAAATAAATAACTTATTTAAAATAACTAGAGAAATAATCAAGTACCATGAGTGAGGTATAGATGAAATGTTTAAGGACAATGTCCTTTCCTTTCAGGGGCTCACATTTTTCCCAACAGTGAGATTAGGCCCTGGTAATTCTTGTCCCTTCCTATTCAAGGGGGTCACAGTTCCAGAAAGCCAGTTTGGGACCTAGGACAGGAGAGGGTGGAAAAATAGAAGAGGACCTAGTCCCCACTCCCCTTCACAGTCCCTCAAAGAGACAGCTCAGAGCATCAGATAGCTACAATGAAAGATGTATACCTCTATCTTGACCCCAGCCCCAGGTTAAGGGTGAAGAAAAACAAGCAATCTTAACCTAGAAGGTTTCTAACCTCACAATATCCTGAAGCTCAATGGGCCAGCGTTTATATCCTACAAAAGGAGGGATGGCTTTCAAGTCACACTAAGAAGTTCAGTCAAAAATTTTGCACAGCCAAGAGCAATTTAGAACATGTCTTCAAAAGTCAGAATTGTCACAGAGAAATATAAAGCCAACAAATTCTATCTTAAGGTCGTTTTATATATCCTTTCCTTACAGTGCTTACAGTTCTAAAAATATATATGTATTTATAATATAGTTTTATATATATATAATTTTCTAACAAGCTAAATACATTTCTGAAAATGTCAAGAGCATTGAAGGAAAAATGGTCACAGCTGCTCACACCATGCCAGGTTATCACTGACTTAGGTATAATAAAATGCCATGAACAGAGAAGACACCTTCCAACAACATGCCTCTTTGTAAGAAACTTCCTCACCAGAGGTGGGGAAAATGGAAACACATCTACAGGCCAGACCATTAGCTAGAGGAAAATGTTAAAATACAAAAATCAACTGATAACAATTGAAATAACTCAAATATGCTAGAAGGTATAAAATATGTACTTGAGCAACTTGGAACCAAGGCAGGAGAATAAAAGAATTGGGCTCAGGGCAGAAGAGGAGAACTGGAAAGTCATCAACCTGGGGACAGTGAAAATGGGGAGGAGAAATGGCAGAGATAAGCCGTGTAGAGACACAATAAAGAAACCCGAGGGCTGAGTGGGCTCCTAAACCTGAGGTTAATGATACATGATAGTGTCTTCTCCATTCTGGCAATTCCCAGGAAGAGGCCTCCAGAGCCACAGCCAAGCAAGGGCCCTCACTTTTTCTAGAGTCAGGGGAAACTCGTCTCATTTGGACAAGGAAAACCATGGATATATTATTTTATTATTGCAGAGTACCCTGAGCTTCCCCTCCAAATGAATGTACGAATGAACAAATGAATAAGTATCCCTTATATATATATATAAATTTCCCCTTGTAAGGTTGGTAAATTATGGGTCAATACCTAGAATGAAACTCATGAATTATTAAGTGAAAAACAGTCAATCTGTCTTTTTATTCAGTAAGTGGAAATAGCTAAAATCAAATTCTTCCCTGTTTTGATAGGAAAGAAATGAAAAGAATTGGAGTCCTGCAAGTGGGGAGGGAAGGAAAGATAGGGTCATCTTCTGGGGAGAATGAAGAAATGGGACCAGAGCAAATGTTTACCAGGGTCACCCGCTACCCACAGAATTTAAGGGAAATAGAATTTGGAACTAGAAGCCTTTCTGTTATACCCTACATGTCTAGCTCTTCTCACAAGATTTATGAAGTTTATGATGTATCATTCTTTTGTGTTTGGTTTTTCTAACAAACTCTAATTTAAGTGGGTCCATTCCTAGAGGAATCATTATTGAAAGCACAGTTGTACCTTAATTCTACATATCAGAAGTTTCTTCTGAAAACTGTCAACTCCTCAGCAAAAAGATAAACTATATTCCAAGCAATACTCACTGAACAAAATTTATGACCACCTACTCTGAGCAAGGCACTACAAGTTAACATAATAATCAAAGAGTGCTGACAATACAAAAAAAATATGAAAATATTCTGTAAGATCATTATAACGCATGCCAACTCTTCAAATTTTTTACCAGCACTGCTGACATGTTTCGTCTATTCATTAATTCACTCACTCACTCAAATATTACTGAAAACCTGCTGACTACCAGTCCCTACCCATAAGGAGCTCACCACTCAATGATAGACAAGTAAACATAATTACTGTTGATAAATGCTAAGATAGCAGTAACCTCCAAAGCACAGTGAGATGTGTGTGTATGTGTGTGTATGTACATATGTGCAAAATTTTGGTGAAATTAATCAGCACTGATCTCTGGGCTATACACGTCACCTAATATTTTCCCTATCACTAAAATATTATCAGCAACCCTCCAGTCTGATGATAAAGATCCTGTACATGACTAAAACTCACAATGATCACATTTCAAAAAGGCCTCAAATGCTCAGCAAACATTAATCTAAGATCGAAGTACAAGTCTGAGTTTTTGCTCAAGTATAACAAACCACAGTCACATTGATGTCTACCTCCTAGGGAAGAGAGGCTGCACATCTAAGAAGCTTCCCACCCCACATCAGTCACCTAGAGACTGATGGAAAACTAAAGACCATTGGGAAGCAAGGGGTTCGTGTCTCAGCTTGATCCCTCAAAGTCCCTGGGCTGATGTCTTAGCCTCTCTGGTACTCCACATCCTCATCTATCAATAAAAATGCTGAATTAGATGGCTTCTAAAGTTCTTTCCACCTATTATATTATATTACCCTATCATATCACATTCTTAGCCATTATATATGACTATTATATATATTATATATTATAGTGTGTATATATATTACATATATTATATATAATATTATATATAATATAAATAATATATTGTGTATATATTATATTATATATAATATATATACAATATTATATATAATATATAATATTGTATATATATTATATATATCACAGTGTGTGTATATATATATATATGTATATATAAATAAAATAGTCTAGATTGTCTATGACTCTAGTTATCCATCCTAGACAAACCATTCAACAGCTCAAATGTTTCTCAAGGGCTGCTCGCCCTATCTGATGCACTCTGCCCTCTCAATGTGTTGGCTCTAGGTACAGAAGGCATTTTCCTCAGAGTGTCTACTCAGGGAATAGAAAGAACCTCACAGCTTTCTTCCTGATATTCACTATGCTTTCTACGTAGCCAGAAAACAAACCCACAGTCCGGAGAGCAGCTTCATAAGGTAGGAACCTTCACATCAGTACTATTTACTTACCTACGTAAGGTAAGTAAATACCTTACCTTACGTAGGTAAGTAAGTTTGTTGAGATCACAAAGGAAGGAGAGAATCCCAATATCAACTCTCATGCCTGTCCTTTGGTACATTATCTAGGTTTTTAGGAAAGTCCAGATCCACAACTGGGAATATGAGGAACCCTTCTCCACTCACCACCTTATTAACCTGGGGCAAGTAGCAGGGCCACCTAAGCCTTCAGCTGCTACTTCCGTAAAATGGGTTGCTGCTTTGCCTTAAAGCCAAAAGACAGACTAAATGATATCAAGGAACCTTCAGCACCAGGGTCTGTAATTCTGTAACTTCCCTCTTTGGAGCAGGTCAGTTAATTAAATACCTCTTCCACTCTCAAACTAATGTAAACAAAAGAAGACTTTTTCAGGAATGCACTGGCAAGATTAAAATTCACTCCCACAGAAACACTCTGAAGCAGTGGAAATTAACCCCTTTGTTTAATGGCAGGTATTGAAGGCAAGAGGGCTATGCAGGACAGTATGCGTGTGACTTTGGTAAAAAACAGAATGGGGACTGATCCCCTTTACACAAAAGACTAACCTTCCTCACATGTCATAAAGCACTGAGGTCCTGAAAAGGAAAATAATTACTCTAAAACCCGGCAATGATCACATTATCTCTCTAAGCTCTTGGAAGTAAAACCAAAACGCTCAAACTTGTCTGTGAGACCCGGGGTGATGCAGCCCCTACCTATCTCTCTTTGGGGCCTCATTTTGCACCATTTCCCCCATTTTAGTACTAGTAAGCTCCAACCAAGCTGTTTCTTTTAATTCCGGCCTCAGGCCCTTGGCACTTTACCCTCCCTGGCCTAATTAACACCCACTTATTCTCTAGGTCTCAGCTCCAGTCACACTTCCTCAGGGAATTCTTCTCTGATCCCTCCCCGACCTCTACCTCCACCTCCACTGTCACCCCACTTCACACACATACACACACACACACACACACACACGCGCACACACGCACCCCTTCACCCTGCAGGCCAGTTTTCGTTATGTGCTTCCAAAACCATAGGTCTTTCCTTCAGAGAAGTTACAAAACAGTCCTATGTCTCAATATTTGATTAATAGCCACCCTAAGCCTCACTGGACTATAAACTCTATGTGAACAGGGTTGGGTTAAAATCTGCTCATTAATGTCTCCCTAGGACCTGGCACGGAGATGACTGGGTAAATAAATGAAAGATTGACGTGGTTGGTTCATCTGCAAAAAATACCACCTTCTTCCATATAATCCTTCTAAGCTATACACCAGGTCAAATCTGGGGAAAGATATCCGATATCACATTTTACTAGCTTTGGGTACAAAACTGAACTAAGTAGACAAAATGGACAAAAATAACCTAAGAAGGAAAGAACAGTGAGGGGGATGGAGAATGGCGAGGTCATCCGCCTCTCTAGAGCAGGGAGAGGTTGGGTGCACCCATCTCCACAGTCCCCCCCTGGCCTGCATCTTTATTACTGGCTTGCTCCCAATGGGACCTGCTCCAGAAGTAACCCCCAATCTAAAAAGATTCACCCCAACTAAGCACCATCCCAACTCCTTTTTTGCTTAGCAGCCCCTTAAATTCTATCTGAGAGTTTTGACAAGTTAAAATCATTCTAAACCTTTACTTTGGGGTTTTCTATAGCTGTAGGCAATCTGCTATAGGCCATATAAAATAAAACACATTTGACACTAGTTAAAGCATCTGGCAGAACAGGAAAGGCACTATTTTAAAGCCCACTATTCACAGCTCCCTAGAAAAGACCTTTTAACTCTTTTCTTTATCACACACTTAGAAAAATATATAATGTTTTTAGCATTTCAGATTAATTCAGCTGCAAATGATCAATAATTTGATTACCAGGACTAATATAAATGCTGTATATATTCCACACTCTCTTAAAAGGAAGATAAATGTATAGAATAAGAAATCAGTTATACAAGGATCCCCAATTCAGAAATCTCAATCTGGAATATAAGTGAGAATCACAAGTAAGCCAAAAAACAAAGTCACATTGTTTATTCTAAAGCCTGTCACAAACCCATGCCCTTTAGCAATGTTTATAAGACACTCTCAGACTCACTTGGAGTCTATTTAGCCTTATTTTGTATAAAATGTGATAGCTAGTTCCTATGCCCATAGTATATTAGACTCATCAGACAGATCATAGGCAGGAGGCAGCTATTGGCAGCTGGTACATTGATAGTAATGTCAAAAGCTAACCCAACAGTAAGTATCACCTAGAAAGTATTCATTGTAGTCATCAACAAAAACTGACTGAATAAATTAAAACCACTAAAAGACAAAAGACATTTAGCAAGCAGGCACCATCTGCTACATAAGCAGAGATCCCTTTATTCCTTAGGAGCTCCTAAAACTATCCCTGAATTACAGTGAAACTGTAAAACCAATGTATTCATAATAATAGAGTCTGAGTATTACAGAAAAAAAAGCAAATCATAATCAGTAAATTCTTTAACAAGGCAAAAATGTACATTCATTTTAGGAAGGTTTCCATAAGTTACAAAACTGCTTTGATATTTTAAGATGTGATTTTCTAACTCTTTGTAGAAGCTGCCCCAGTGAAATGTCACATTCCCAGACAAGATAAATGCATTACAAGAGTATATCCATCAAGGAGAGCAAATCTGAAATAAACTATCTTTTCTGGTTCTCAAAAGAAAGTTAAATTTTATAAGAAAAGAAGAAGTCCAAACTAGCAAATTCTTTAATTTGTCAATAGGACGTGATCGTCTTTAAGACCAAAATATTAAACTAATAAATGAATAAATGAAACATTTTATTCAAAAACTCTAGTTCACACAAACTATTTTCCATAAAGGAATTCTCTATCAATCACAAGTAATCGTGATCCTTTACCAGATGTTTCCAAGTTGTCGAGGACCGGGACTGTTACGTCCTTTAATAAATACAGCAATATTTTTGATGGTTCTCATTCAACATCTGATTCTTTGGTGGTCCTGGAAGTATTTAGGCGATTAACAAAACCAACTTTTTAAATGTAAAAAAATTTTTTAAAGAAACAATGAATTCCACACTTAAGCCCAACTCAAATCAGTGAGCCAGAAAGGAACTTGAGATCAACTGTCCCACCCACCTCCCCAGATTTTAAACAAGTAAATATCTAAATATCCAGGGCAGACATTGTTTATTTTCTGCTAAAAGCTCACAAAACACAAAGACTCCTCTTCCACTTTCATTATAGAACCCCCTCCCCCAGCTTTTTTACTTCTCTTCGCCATCCCCAAAATAAAACAAGGCGGGCTTCCCTGGTGGCGCAGTGGTTGAGAGTCCGCCTGCCGATGCAGGGGACATGGGTTCGTGCCCCGGTCCGGGAGGATCCCACATGCCGTGGAGCGGCTGGGCCCGTGAGCCATGGCCGCTGAGCCTGTGCGTCCAGAGCCTGTGCCCCGCAACGGGAGAGGCCACAGCAGTGAGAGGCCCGCGTACCGCAAATTAAAAAATAAATAAATAAAAAATAAAATAATAAAATACAATAAAACAAGGCAACAAAAAAGGCAGCTCCTCCTTCTGATTTACAGACATGGCCTACTTTAAGGTGTCCCTTTCTCCCAATCACCCCCCACCCCCTCATCTGGTCAGTCCCAAATATAGTCACTCCATCCTCTCTAGCCTCTCCCCCACCGGGCCTTTCTGTTTCCACTGCTACAATCATAAACCAGCCTGGCCACAGACAACAGACACCCCACCTCCCAGCCGTGGGAGTCCTTGTCCTAAGCAGAGCTCTGCTCTGCCTCCCTGTCATTCATAAGCCAGCAGAACTGAGATCCAAACAGCTTTCCATAGGCCAGTCCCCAACCACGTTTCCAGCCTCACCTGTGACCTCTCTGCACCGCAAGTATTTTGCCTCACCTGACAGAATCTTGCTGCTATTCTCCAACACTGAAATCTTTCTTTCTTTCCTCCTTCTTCACTCACTCATTCATTCAGTTAAAATTTCTTGTACACCATCTCTATGCCAGGCACTGTGCTGGGTATAGGGATACAGTGGTGAGCAAAAATAGGCAGTACTTGTCCTCACGGAGATCATAAAATTTACTCTTTTGCTCTTACACACACTTCAAAAGCTAGTTCAAATATCATAGCCTTTATATCTCTTCCTTTCTTAGATTTCTAATATGTACATTTACAGCTTTTGTCATATATTGCCTTGCAATGTACTGTTTCCACTTCCTTCTTTAGGTATCTGTGTATCCCCAAAGCATTAGCACAGTGCTCTGCACCAAAATCTATCCCAGCTAAATGTTAAGTTTTCTCTATTTCCAACCGCTTACGGCTTTCTTTTAAATTTTGCTTTTTTCACTTCCCATAAAAATGTGTCAAGAGTCTTTTTTTCTTTTTCTTTGTGTTTTAAGCACAAAGGTGTATTAAGCCGTGGCTAAGTAAAGGTCATTTACTTTCAGCTTTGGAATGTGTTTATGAACTTACAAATGAGAACATCTGATGTCTTAGGGATCTACTTGAAACACAATAATGAAGCTGCCCTGTGGTGACTTGGCCAACAAAGAACTTGGATGGCAGACAGATCCTCAGTGGACTCTCGTACAGTCCATTCGGATCCCTCTCTCAGGCTGCCCGATTAAGACTAGCCCTGTCAGGTTTAACTGAGTCCTCAGTACCTCCGTTAAATTTTGCATTTCCACCAGGCTTATCTCAAGCAAACTGAAAGAACTGAGTAACAATTTGTCCTTATGAAGAGCAGAGACTGACTACCCACTGTGAATGCCTAGGAGGTCAAAACAGCAACTATTTAATAAATCAATATCCTGAAAGTAACAGTTGACTCCAGTGGGTCACAGAATTAAGAACTGACCAGTGAATGTATACAGATATGTCTATTTCCTCATCACATACACAGTATAGTACTCCTGGTTATGCACACAGGTGTACACATACACAAGCACACGCCTAAAACTCACGTGTTCAAAAGAGAGTGGAAAAAGTGGCCCTGAACAATACTGGCTTATTTCTGCAAAGTTAGGATGGGAGGAAGGAGAAAAGAGGAAGAAAGTAGAAACCTATACCATCTTTTAAAAGCTAAAGAGTTTTCCAAGTTTTTAGGAGAATTCTATACAGAAATCATTACATCTTACATTACACCAGTTAAGCAGCAAGAACATTTCAGCAGACAGCCTGCAAAAAGTTTTCACGGGCTTATAAAAACTGGGCTTCTTTTGTTCTCATCTCTCCTAATAATATACAATGATAATTAACTCAGTTTACTTTCTCCTTTTTAGGCGGGGCAGTCCACTGAAAGGAGAAAAAGCAAAATTACACCCATAAAAGTGGAGCCGTGGAAAAACATTTTAATTACTATCACATATTCCCAGATACAGCCTGCACACAAATTTGTGCACACAACGTCAGCAGCACATTTACTGCCAAAGCCATCACCATCCAAGTTAGAAGGGCCACGTGAGCCAGGGAAGGGCAAAGCTGTTCTGCACCCTCCCCACCAACCTCAGGCTCAGGACAACTGGGAACTTGCTGGAAGCATAAGAGCAAGACTTCAGGGCAAATTTACTAGCTCAATGACCCTAAGCTCTACATAACCCTCTCTGGGCCTCAGTTTCCTTATCTATAAAGTGGTGACAATAATAGCACCTAACTCCGAGGGTTGCTCTGAAGATTGAGTTAATGTGTACAAAGGATATATAACATTGCCTGTCACAGGACTATAAATATCTGTCTATATCATAGCAATTTATAATGAAAGCTAAGGTACCAAATGATGGCCCTAAGGCTCTATATAAGATCACATATCTGTGTATGTATACATGTGCTTAGATGGCATTCAGCTGTCCGTTAAATAAACCTACATTAAATTTAAAATAAAAATTGAAAAACCAAAAGTGTTTCTTCCTACCTCTATCTAACCTAAATATCCATTCCCAGAAGTATTTCCGGGCAAGAGAAGTTTTCCTGTATTTCTCGCAAAGATGTCCTAGGCTCACATTTCAACTCAAACCTATGCTACAGGCTACATAAAAGAAATCATTCTTCTATAAATTACTTATCCAAAAATTCCCGGTTGTATTAATATCAGGCTGCTTTAATAAAGTTTAAATGAAAATTGAACATTTTAAATTATTTAAATCTTCAAGTTAGCTAATTAGTCCTCATTAGAGGCTGCTCATTCTTCCATGCTAAAACATTTGGTGAAATCCTTTGAATCGTTTCAGAAACTGCTTAATATTCAGTCCCCAGAGTATGACCACGAAGGGTTCTCTCCTGCATTTTCAATACCTTTCCTTTGCAAACACAAGGAGAGAAGAAATGAAAATGGACAAGACCTCTACACTCTCCTTTATAGCAAACTGGCTTTCTATGCATAAACATCCAACCCTACACCCATCACCGCTAAGAGGGGCACACAAAGGTTATAACAATTAACATATTTGATTTTGCTAACTTTTGAGCCAAAAAAAATTTGAGCCAAGTTATAAAAAGTAAGCGTCTGTTTAGATTACACGGCCCAATTCCAAAACCAAAGAACTAGGCTTTCTGGAGCGTTGTACATTATTTGTAGCTTAATCACATACAGACAAATCTTTGAAAGGCTCCCTTTTTTATGGGGCTATTTTTTTTTCCCACAAGTGTGTTAGTCTATACGCTGATGTTAATTCTGGTCTGTGAAATCATAAACCAAAGACAAATGTATGCTTATTATCAATCACATTTTACTAAAACTGCTCAGGCCTTTATATTAATGTGATAAATTCTGTTTAAAAATCAAGGAGAAGGTCTTCCCTGGTGGTGCAGTGGTTAAGAACTCGCCTGCCAATGCAGGGGACGTGGGTTCGAGCCCTGGTCCAGGAAGATCCCACATGCTGCGGAGCAACTAAGCCTGCAAGCCACAACTGCTGAGGCCTGTGCGCCTGGAGCCCGTGCTCCGCAATGAGAAGCCCGTGCACCACAACAAAGACCCAGTGCAGCCAAAAATAAATAATAAATTAATTAATTTAAAAAAAAATCAAGGAGAAAATTCAGACTTTCATTTCTAATAGACAGCCTGACCTCATAAGGCCACTTTGTTAAATTTTCTCCACCAGCTTCTCAGAAGGTTGCCATTTCAATCATAATGCACTAATGTCTCTCCATAACTAAATAAACATCTGCACAAAACACAGCTGTGTCCAGAATGCCCACAGCCTAATATTTAAAGAGTCTACTTCCTGATTCAAAAATAATAGTCACATTTCCAGGGTGATAATTCAGCCAGAAAGGCAGTGTTTCACTTATACATTCAGCAAATAAGTACACAGATACAGGGCTATACAAGGCCCTGTGTGATTATGTATACTAATATTCCCCTTTCCTTACAGACATGTACAATCTGATATGATAGTCAAGGTTTTCCTCACCATAAGCCATCCTCCATAGAAGAACCCAGATATTACTCATCCTTCAGGGGCTTTATAGTCTCTCTCATTCAATACCTCCCTGAAGTGGAGCTGAAGAGATGGATTGCACCACTTCTGTCCCTCTCCCCTTTCTTCTCTCTCCTTCAGCATTTGTCCACCTCTTTGGCTGCTTATTTCCACCTCTTTCCCTTGCTCCTCTCATCCTGGTCATGCCTATGAAATACAGGCCTTGATATTTTCTCTTTCTCCCCAGAAATCACATCATTCACACGGCTTTATCATCTCTTTAGGGAAAATTCCCAAATTTAAGGACTTCAAATTTATGTGATATCCAACCCTGACGTGCACATCCCTTAAATTCCTAAATTCCAACCTGACCAACATGGAATGCCTGATCTCCCCACTAAAGCCAATTCTTCTGCCCTACTTCTTATTTCAGTCAATGGCCCCAGCAGGTTCACCGTGACCCAGGCTGTCTTAAAGACTTCTTTGACCCCTCTTTTTCCTCAGCACCCCACCAAGCCACCCACCTGATCTGTTGCCAAGTCACATGGATTCAGAGCCCTTCTTTCCACCACCATTGCCACCAGTCCTAATCTAGGCACTTATTTCTCCCCACTGAACATTTTGGAATTTTTCTAAGTGGGCTCTACCTCCCCTCTAATCCATCTTAAGTGATGATAGCATCATACTAATTTTTTGAGAGAGGATATATGTACTCTGGAACCAGAGGGCTTAGTTTTAAATTCCAGGTCTGCTACTACTTCTTACTTCTGTGACCCTGGGCAAGTTACCTAACCTCTCTCTACCTTACTCTCATCGTTTGCACACTAAGGATGGTAATAGTAGCTGCCTCAAAACTGTTGTGAACATAAAATAAATTAATAGTTGTGGGGCACCCAGAACAGCATCTGGCATGCATTTAAATGCTCAATAAATGTTTGCCATTATTCGCAGTTAGCATAGGTCCAGTCATACCCTGGACTGTCCCCAGATCCTCAAGAGAGTCCCATGGCACACCATGCTGCATTCAATCTTCCCAGCTGACCTTTCAGCTTCATATCACACAGCCCCACTTGAACCTGTACACACACCAGGCAAATCTGAGGTCTTACTATTTCCTGAACACACGCCAGAGCCTCCCTCCTCATCCTTGCTGTTCCCACTTCTGGGATCTCTCCTCTCATATCTCTGTCCATCCTTCAAGCCAGTCTTAACTCCTTCATGAAGCCTTTTCTGAACCCTTCAACCAGAAGTGCTCCCCAATGCCCATGAATTCCTCCCAGCACAGGGATTATGTTACTCTATGGCAGTTATCTTTTCTCTCCGTCTCACTGCAGTCCTGTCTTTCTCCCTGCAGGTTTGGAGCTCCTTGAAGGTAACATATGCATCCATCATCCGTGTATTCACTACATCCTCTAGCCCTGTGAAATATGTTGAGGTGACAAAAAAATGGAGTTGTGGGTGATCAGAACCATAGCCACTACTGTGGCATAGTAGTTAGGCACCTCAAATAAAAAGAAATACACACTCTGCCCAGACTGGAGTCCTCAACATAGTTTTGAATGACATCAAAACTCACAATATAAATTGGATGGTCTCTCCAGCAAGTCTTTCTTTACAGGACACCAGAAATACAGTAGAATCAATATAAGAAGCATGTGATTTGTAGCCCTATCCTAAAATACTAACATTAAAATCACACAAAAAATTTTCCTCATATATCAATATTAGAATCAAAAAACCACTGAGTACTGTGTTTAGTTGACTAAACGTAATTTTCTGCTAGATCTACCATCTAGCAATCCCAAGAGAAGCAACTTAGACCTCAACGCCTGGAGCTTGTTCAGTGACATATTAACCTCTGGCACATCACTGAAGAATTAAACATAATGGCATATACACAGTCCCTACCCTCGGACTCATGAGAGGTCCCCAAACCCCACACCCGGAAAAAGAGGGCGACAACAATGCACATTCCCAACAATAGAATTAACACTCCATAAACACTGCTGGCAGTGACATCATCCAGGTACCAGAGGTCAGGGAGCAGGCAGTGCAGTACTCCATGCTATCTAGGAGCAGAGCTGTAATCGGACACCAGGGATTTAGACCTCTTTGCCCAGCAACTCTGGGCATTCATGAGCAGCAGCAAAGGGTTCTTTCATTCCCACTTTCACTTCAGCCATTCAAGGAGCATCCTGCTCCCAGCACCACTAAGAGAAATGTCCTGAAGACATCAGTTTCAAGAATCCCTATGATGAAGTGAAATTAAAGAATGTTTGCCCTCAAATAAAAGATATGCTCTTGAAGTTCGAGAATACTCTCACTCTTCCAATACCTGGTGGTACCCACAAATCCTTTGGCAGAACTGCCAAAATCCCTCTTAACAGGACAAGTCCTAGGAAGCTTACTAAGTAACTATGGTTCATTTAACTATGTTCATTTAATTGCACGTTTGGTTAAGAAAACAAGAAAGTAAAATTAAATGTTTGTTAGAATACATTGGACTACTCTGAAACACTAGCTCTTTTAATAAAAGGACATAGGGCTTCCCTGGTGGCGCAGTGGTTGCGCGTCCGCCTGCCAATGCAGGGGAACCGCGTTCGCGCCCCGGTCTGGGAGGATCCCACAGGCCGCGGAGCGGCTGGGCCCGTGAGCCATGGCCGCTAAGCCTGCGCGTCCGGAGCCTGTGCGCCGCAACGGAGGGAGGCCCGCATACCACACAAAAAAATAAAATAAAAAAAATAAAAGGACATAATTAAGCCAACTCAGCCTTCTTATTCCTTATTATATGTTGCTTTTATTAAGTAGAGATTTATCTCTAAGTTTTTACTATACTATATGATATCTTTTTCCTGTAGATCAATGGTCTTTCACAGAAAACAGTTCCCTACTTGTATCTTACACTCTCAAATCCTAATCCCACAGAGGCAGAGTAAACAAAGAATGTAAATTAGCACTCCTATACCACTTCCTCAAAGGCAAAAATAATAATAACTGTGAAGCTTGGGGCACCCAAATAAAATAACTCAATAATTTACCACACTGATAAAATCTTACTCATAGATATGGCTTGGATACAGCTATCTCCAGCTAAGTGTGTCCCACTTTTCAAATATGAGCTGCACAAACAAAAACATCCTGAGATACAACAGAAGCCTTCTGAACTGTAAAGCTGAAGCACCTATAATACACACACTGCCCTGTACTCTGTAGGTGCTCCAATAAATACTCCATGACTGATTCACAGGCCTACTACAGAATCTGGCCAGAACAGAGGGTACGTCTCCCTGGTCCTGCTCTGGGGAGTGTTAGGAATCTACAGTTGCAGTTTATTGTGGTGGTAGAAAGAACTAATATAGATAGAGGTCTAAAAGGAATGAGGTGACGATAGGTTCGAATTATGCTAACTTTCCCTGCACCTCTCCCCAAGCATCTGAGCCTAAAGAAATTGGATTTGTTGCTTGCACCACTGGGGGAAGGTGAATAAAACTGCCATAAAGGTGCATAGCACTTCCTCACCAAAGAGCCAACAAACTAAATGGTTGAGAAAAAAAAGAAAAAAAGAAAGAAAGAAAGAAACTTACTTTTCATAGACCAGCTCCTCATCGATGGAGAAATAGTGGGTATTTACTGTGCTTTTTGGTCTATTCCTTAAAGTAGCAAAATATAACCGATCTGAAAGACAAGTTTAAAAGACAGAAGAAAACATATGAGAAGTAGGGAAGCTGGGGGCAGGGGGTGTTGCTAATGCAACAAGATCAAAATAACAACCGCCACCCATTATTTAAAGACCCCATTAACACATGGAATTCTTGCAGAGCCCTGATCTCTCCCACAAAGCGACAGAGATTCAAGAGCATACCAGTTAGAGAAGCGAGAAGAGGGCCCGACTGAGGGACTCAGCGGTGGGCAGAGCTCCATATCCCCCCTGTTCAGGCCAGCGGGAGCAGGTAGAAGCTGAGGGCACCCGTAGCACTGGAGATGCAAGTTTCGTTCAGAAATCTCCAGACCTCAGCAGCTGCGGAAGGGGAAGGGAGAGGCCAGAGGCGAGCCTCTCCCCTGCAGCTCCGGAGACTTCAAGAAGAGGAAGGGAGGAGAGACGGGGGTGTGTGTCTAGAGATGTCCCGAAAACCGAGTCCAGCAGTAGTAGGATAAAGGCAACCGAAAGCATCCCCCGGAGCAGGATCCGCAAGAGCCGCTGCATGCAGGAGCCCGGCAGAGGCCGGCGCCGTCCCATTATCGGGCGGGGAGGCCTTCCGAGGGTGCTGCAGAGGGAACGAGGGACGCAAGAAAGACAGAGAAGCCGGAAGCAGGGGGTCCTCGGGGAGAGGATAGTTACCGAGAGGGGACGAGAGCCCGCGCAGCGACCGCAATACGCTGGGGGCCCAGGAAGAAGCCGGAGACAGTGTTTGGGACGTTGGGGCGAGAAGTGAAAAGAGTTGGGGGCGACGGAGGGTTGGAGGATGCGGGGCGGCTGCTCCTCACCTTTCATGAACTCGCAAGCCCCGATTAGTTCCCCTGACTCCGCTGCCATCTTAAGCGAGATACGCACGGGGGAGGGCTGGGTCCTGGCCAGCTGAGGTCACCCGCCCCCGGGGGCTTCCCCACTGCCCAGGCGCCGGGAAGCTTGCAGTCCCAAACACCGAGCCCGCCCGAGAGAGGCAGCAGGCGCCGAAGGCGTTGGCGGCTCGGGGGTCAGCGCGCAGGGCGCCCCGGGGACATTCCGTGGGGAACCCGAGCACCCTCCGAGCGGGGCGCACACGCCCCGGTCTGTGGCCACTCCGCTTCGGACCCGGCTGCTGCCGCTGCTCCGCCGCCGCCTCGCCTGGGAAACGCAGACCAGCTCTCACGGTCGGGCAAAGTCTTCCCCCGGCTCCCAAAGGGATCATGGAGGAGGAGACTTCTGGCCCCGATCGCGCCCGTGGCTACTCGTGCGGCAGCGGGCAGGACTCTGGTGCCCTCCGGCTGGCAGCAGCTGCTCCGGCTCCTCCTTCGCCACCTTCTTTCAGCAGCAACTCTTCCTCCTCCTCCTGCCCTGGGTCCGCCCCCAGACCTTCCTCCCCGCCCTCCCTCAGCCCCCTCCACTTTCACGGCTCCGCGGCCATCCCTTAAAGGGACAGCGCCGCTCCTTTCTCCGCGCCCGCCCCGCGCCCCAGTTACCAAGCGCCCCGCGGATCACTGAGAGCCGGTTGCTAAGGCTTTGTTGCCGTCCACCAACTGCTGTACAGGAAACGCGGCCCTGGGCCGTGAGAAGCCGGGCGGGGCCTCCAGACCAGAAAGTTATGAATGAAACGGTGGAGTTGGGAGTGGTCCCGGAGGGCACTGCAGCGGCTTCGCAGGCAAGGATGAGCACGCGCCCCTCCGTTTTCTGCACCCACTTAGTCTTCTTCCTATTCCAGATTTTTCGTCTCTGTCTCTCATTCTCTACCTCTCTCGCCCCACTCACCCTTGTTCTTCTAAACTCTTGCATGCGCGCGTGCACACACACACACACACACACACACACACACTCTTAAAGATCTCAGAACTCCGTGCCCCACCTTACCTATAGCTAATCTTTCAACCAACACCCATCCTCACCACTGACGGATCTCTAGCTTTAGTTTAAAAAGAAGCCCTACCTCCTAGCTCAGAAGAACACTGGTTTCCTCTACACATATTGGACTCTGAATTAACTTGTGCTTTGTTCTCACTGGGTAAAACGTTCCCATCCTGTTCCCCACGTCCTCTCATTTGGGTCGCCCCTGTGGGCGCAAAATCATCACAAATACCTAACCTTCATGTGGCTCCGGTCCTGGAGGGGGGCGGGGCGGAGGAGCGAGGCCAGCCGGGGGTGGGGGAGGGGAGGGAATAGGGGAGAGGGGGAAGAGGGCCACTTGTCCACGGGGAAAATTATCACAAAAGAATATCTTTACACAGTCTTAGCTGAAGCGCTGCAGGGAGTGGTTCATCTCAAAGAAGCCCTTGACTTGTTTCTGTGAGGCTTCTCGTACAGCTCGAACAACTTTAAAGCAGGGTGTCCTACCGGCGTGCCTAATTAGAAAGCAGTCCCTTCCATATGAAAATGGCGCTACAGACCCATCACCGGAAGAGCATGCGCTCTGAGTGGTTTCTCCAGAAAGGCAGGGATTTGTGCCAGCCTTCGGTTTCGCAGCCGTTTGTTTACCTCTTGGAGAAAGGGGGCGCGCAAGAGAAAGAGTCCACTGACTTTGAAGGAGCGCTCTGAGGCCAGCGAGTAAAGCTCAATCTATTGGTCTCAACCCGTTAGCTTTGCTGGCTCTCCAAAAAGCTAAAGAGCCCACAGAAAAATGATAAAGAATATTACTTAGATATTCAGAAAAAATATTCTGAACATATCAGTAATTCTAATCGAACATGCCCTTGCAAGACAGTTAAAAGAAAACCTATCCTAACATCCAAATCTTTAAACTCTAAGGTAAGAACCATATAAATTTAAAGCTGGAAGAATCACTAAAGACGACCTCGTACCACCCCCTAATCTTCCCACGAGGAAAGACGATCTCAAAGGGTTTTTAAAACCGTAAAAGTCCTGAAAAGATGAGTTGTCATGAGTGTTCCACTCTGCTGAGATGCAGTCCATGTTTTCCAGGCCCCCGGCCACGGCTATGGAATTCTAAAGAATGAAGTATCTCTAAATGTATTGTCCACACTCAACAATTCTTCGAATTTTGCCTGATATTTACTCCCACAAATCGTGTGTCAACCATCATGTTAGCCAATTCATATTATTTTGTTGAAAAGTTCCAACTGAGACTTTATATGTGACGGTTATGGAAAAGCAAAGTGTATGAATGTCTCAGTAAACTTACCCATTTTGTTTAAAAAAGCGAATTCAATGATGGCAATCTATTTCCATATTTTATGATGTAAAATTCGTGTAGAAACTAAATTCTCTTAACAAATTTCCTAACAACTTTTCATCCAAGTGTTGTATTAGAAAAACTGCTTTAGAAAAAGAAGCCCAGGTTCTCATTCAACGCATAAACTTTTAATTTTACTAAGTAAATAGACTAATGAAAAGAACTCTAAATCTATACGTTCAGAGAAGTCAGATTTAATTAAACACCTCTTGTTATTTTCTGAAATGAATTTACAAAAACATTTTCTTTCATATAATTCTCCTGCTTAGAAATTTTGGTCATGAGGAGTGAATTATGACCTAAACAAATAGAAGTTCTTAAAATTAAGAACTCAAAATGAAAAAGTTTATTTTTCCTTAGCATATTTACAGTATGAGTATTACAATGAAATTTTTCAAGTTGTTAAGACTTTATAATGTTTTTTCTGAAGCTCAATGAAAGGAAAATAAGTGATTGTCAGTATAATCAAATCTCTCTAAACCAAAATCTGCACAACCTAAGTGGTATAAAAAAAATCCTACAAGAAAAATTATGAACAAGATAGTGCGCATACAGCACACATGTCAAGGTTCTAATGAGATCATAAAATACTATATTCTCTCAATTATCATGAGGTCAGAGTTCCTATTGGTTGTAGTTTCATAATAAAGGCATGACTTCACAGTCTATGGAGGAAGATATGGAAAAAACTTTCCAATCCCTCAGAATAAATGTTAGGAACTGACTTTTATCTTAAACAACAATAAAGAATGGTGTTGCACACATAAAGAAAGTACTAGGAGAATAAAGATTTCACTCAACTGAAGAAAGGGCAGGTAATGTTACACAGGGAAATTTAGTTAAGTATAGGGCTTCCCTGGTGGCGCAGGGGTTAAGAATCCGCCTGCCAACGCAGGGGACACGGGTTGGAGCCCTGGTCCGGGAAGGTCCCACAGGCAGTGGCGCAACTAAGCCCATGAGCCACAACTACTGAGCCTGCGCCCTAGAGCCTGCGAGCCACAACTCCTGAAGGCCCCGCGCCTAGAGCCCGTGCTCCGCAGCAAGCGAAGACACCGCAATGAGAAGCCTGCGCACCGCAACGAAGAATAGCCCCCGCTCACCGCAACTAGAGAAAGCCCGTGCGCAGCAACGAAGACCCAATGGAGCCTAAATTAAATAAATAAATTTTTTGAAAAAACAAATTTAGTAAGTATAGAAGTGTCTCAAGTTTGAAAATGACAACATTTATTCTAACTCTGCAAACGTAGCTTGAATCCTGCCTCCAGTGCCCTGAGGGTAGTCTGCAGCCTATGCTCATGCACCTGGAGAGCTAGAAAACTCACTGCTAGAGGCAGCTCTAAAATATGTTGTCACCCTCTGGTTCTAATTCTGCCCTTTAAGGCTGTGCTGAACTCCCTTAGTTACTCTTGCATATGACAACTCTTCAAAAATACAAAGGCAGCTCCCTTGGACCACTTCTTCCCCCTTGGTATTTCCCAGATTAAAATCTCCATTTTCTTCAACCTTTTCTTAAATTACATGGCTTCAAGCCCTGCTGTCCAGTCACTCTCTTTTCCAATTTGTCTGCATCCCTCATAAAGTGTGTCCCAGAACTGAATGCAGGCCTGTGGTGACCTGGCGTGACTAGTTCTGAGATCAGAAAAAAAAAAGCACTGATGAAAATTCAGATGGGAACAAAAGCACTGAAAAACATTAACGAACTAAGTTTTATTATTTAGTTGCAAAAAAGAAAATATTCTCTCGTTGGAAGAGGGGGGAAAATAGTTGCTCAGGATAGTCAAAGGCCTGACAGCTGTGATATTTACATATCTATTCTTTTAAAATTATCTTCATTTCTCAGAATATCTGATTTTTTTTTTTTTGCAGTACGCGGGCCTCCCTCTGTTGTGGCCTCTCCCGGCCCCACCTTACCTATAGCTAATCTTTCAACCAACACCCATCCTCACCACTGACGGATCTCTATCTTTAGTTTAAAAAGAAGCCCTACCTCCTAGCTCAGAAGAACACTGGTTTCCTCTACACATATTGGACTCTGAATTAACTTGTGCTTTGTTCTCACTGGGTAAAACGTTCCCATCCTGTTCCCCACGTCCTCTCATTTGGGTCGCCCCTGTGGGCGCAAAATCATCACAAATACCTAACCTTCATGTGGCTCCGGTCCTGGAGGGGGGCGGGGCGGAGGAGCGAGGCCAGCCGGGGGTGGGGGAGGGGAGGGAATAGGGGAGAGGGGGAAGAGGGCCACTTGTCCACGGGGAAAATTATCACAAAAGAATATCTTTACACAGTCTTAGCTGAAGCGCTGCAGGGAGTGGTTCATCTCAAAGAAGCCCTTGACTTGTTTCTGTGAGGCTTCTCGTACAGCTCGAACAACTTTAAAGCAGGGTGTCCTACCGGCGTGCCTAATTAGAAAGCAGTCCCTTCCATATGAAAATGGCGCTACAGACCCATCACCGGAAGAGCATGCGCTCTGAGTGGTTTCTCCAGAAAGGCAGGGATTTGTGCCAGCCTTCGGTTTCGCAGCCGTTTGTTTACCTCTTGGAGAAAGGGGGCGCGCAAGAGAAAGAGTCCACTGACTTTGAAGGAGCGCTCTGAGGCCAGCGAGTAAAGCTCAATCTATTGGTCTCAACCCGTTAGCTTTGCTGGCTCTCCAAAAAGCTAAAGAGCCCACAGAAAAATGATAAAGAATATTACTTAGATATTCAGAAAAAATATTCTGAACATATCAGTAATTCTAATCGAACATGCCCTTGCAAGACAGTTAAAAGAAAACCTATCCTAACATCCAAATCTTTAAACTCTAAGGTAAGAACCATATAAATTTAAAGCTGGAAGAATCACTAAAGACGACCTCTTACCATCCCCTAATCTTCCCACGAGGAAAGACGATCTCAAAAGGGTTTTTAAAACCGTAAAAGTCCTGAAAAGATGAGTTGTCATGAGTGTTCCACTCTGCTGAGATGCAGTCCATGTTTTCCAGGCCCCCGGCCACGGCTATGGAATTCTAAAGAATGAAGTATCTCTAAATGTATTGTCCACACTCAACAATTCTTCGAATTTTGCCTGATATTTACTCCCACAAATCGTGTGTCAACCATCATGTTAGCCAATTCATATTATTTTGTTGAAAAGTTCCAACTGAGACTTTATATGTGACGGTTATGGAAAAGCAAAGTGTATGAATGTCTCAGTAAACTTACCCATTTTGTTTAAAAAAGCGAATTCAATGATGGCAATCTATTTCCATATTTTATGATGTAAAATTCGTGTAGAAACTAAATTCTCTTAACAAATTTCCTAACAACTTTTCATCCAAGTGTTGTATTAGAAAAACTGCTTTAGAAAAAGAAGCCCAGGTTCTCATTCAACGCATAAACTTTTAATTTTACTAAGTAAATAGACTAATGAAAAGAACTCTAAATCTATACGTTCAGAGAAGTCAGATTTAATTAAACACCTCTTGTTATTTTCTGAAATGAATTTACAAAAACATTTTCTTTCATATAATTCTCCTGCTTAGAAATTTTGGTCATGAGGAGTGAATTATGACCTAAACAAATAGAAGTTCTTAAAATTAAGAACTCAAAATGAAAAAGTTTATTTTTCCTTAGCATATTTACAGTATGAGTATTACAATGAAATTTTTCAAGTTGTTAAGACTTTATAATGTTTTTTCTGAAGCTCAATGAAAGGAAAATAAGTGATTGTCAGTATAATCAAATCTCTCTAAACCAAAATCTGCACAACCTAAGTGGTATAAAAAAAATCCTACAAGAAAAATTATGAACAAGATAGTGCGCATACAGCACACATGTCAAGGTTCTAATGAGATCATAAAATACTATATTCTCTCAATTATCATGAGGTCAGAGTTCCTATTGGTTGTAGTTTCATAATAAAGGCATGACTTCACAGTCTATGGAGGAAGATATGGAAAAAACTTTCCAATCCCTCAGAATAAATGTTAGGAACTGACTTTTATCTTAAACAACAATAAAGAATGGTGTTGCACACATAAAGAAAGTACTAGGAGAATAAAGATTTCACTCAACTGAAGAAAGGGCAGGTAATGTTACACAGGGAAATTTAGTTAAGTATAGGGCTTCCCTGGTGGCGCAGGGGTTAAGAATCCGCCTGCCAACGCAGGGGACACGGGTTGGAGCCCTGGTCCGGGAAGGTCCCACAGGCAGTGGCGCAACTAAGCCCATGAGCCACAACTACTGAGCCTGCGCCCTAGAGCCTGCGAGCCACAACTCCTGAAGGCCCCGCGCCTAGAGCCCGTGCTCCGCAGCAAGCGAAGACACCGCAATGAGGGCCAGCGAGTAAAGCTCAATCTATTGGTCTCAACCCGTTAGCTTTGCTGGCTCTCCAAAAAGCTAAAGAGCCCACAGAAAAATGATAAAGAATATTACTTAGATATTCAGAAAAAATATTCTGAACATATCAGTAATTCTAATCGAACATGCCCTTGCAAGACAGTTAAAAGAAAACCTATCCTAACATCCAAATCTTTAAACTCTAAGGTAAGAACCATATAAATTTAAAGCTGGAAGAATCACTAAAGACGACCTCTTACCATCCCCTAATCTTCCCACGAGGAAAGACGATCTCAAAGGGTTTTTAAAACCGTAAAAGTCCTGAAAAGATGAGTTGTCATGAGTGTTCCACTCTGCTGAGATGCAGTCCATGTTTTCCAGGCCCCCGGCCACGGCTATGGAATTCTAAAGAATGAAGTATCTCTAAATGTATTGTCCACACTCAACAATTCTTCGAATTTTGCCTGATATTTACTCCCACAAATCGTGTGTCAACCATCATGTTAGCCAATTCATATTATTTTGTTGAAAAGTTCCAACTGAGACTTTATATGTGACGGTTATGGAAAAGCAAAGTGTATGAATGTCTCAGTAAACTTACCCATTTTGTTTAAAAAAGCGAATTCAATGATGGCAATCTATTTCCATATTTTATGATGTAAAATTCGTGTAGAAACTAAATTCTCTTAACAAATTTCCTAACAACTTTTCATCCAAGTGTTGTATTAGAAAAACTGCTTTAGAAAAAGAAGCCCAGGTTCTCATTCAACGCATAAACTTTTAATTTTACTAAGTAAATAGACTAATGAAAAGAACTCTAAATCTATACGTTCAGAGAAGTCAGATTTAATTAAACACCTCTTGTTATTTTCTGAAATGAATTTACAAAAACATTTTCTTTCATATAATTCTCCTGCTTAGAAATTTTGGTCATGAGGAGTGAATTATGACCTAAACAAATAGAAGTTCTTAAAATTAAGAACTCAAAATGAAAAAGTTTATTTTTCCTTAGCATATTTACAGTATGAGTATTACAATGAAATTTTTCAAGTTGTTAAGACTTTATAATGTTTTTTCTGAAGCTCAATGAAAGGAAAATAAGTGATTGTCAGTATAATCAAATCTCTCTAAACCAAAATCTGCACAACCTAAGTGGTATAAAAAAAATCCTACAAGAAAAATTATGAACAAGATAGTGCGCATACAGCACACATGTCAAGGTTCTAATGAGATCATAAAATACTATATTCTCTCAATTATCATGAGGTCAGAGTTCCTATTGGTTGTAGTTTCATAATAAAGGCATGACTTCACAGTCTATGGAGGAAGATATGGAAAAAACTTTCCAATCCCTCAGAATAAATGTTAGGAACTGACTTTTATCTTAAACAACAATAAAGAATGGTGTTGCACACATAAAGAAAGTACTAGGAGAATAAAGATTTCACTCAACTGAAGAAAGGGCAGGTAATGTTACACAGGGAAATTTAGTTAAGTATAGGGCTCCCCTGGTGGCGCAGGGGTTAAGAATCCGCCTGCCAACGCAGGGGACACGGGTTGGAGCCCTGGTCCGGGAAGGTCCCACAGGCAGTGGCGCAACTAAGCCCATGAGCCACAACTACTGAGCCTGCGCCCTAGAGCCTGCGAGCCACAACTCCTGAAGGCCCCGCGCCTAGAGCCCGTGCTCCGCAGCAAGCGAAGACACCGCAATGAGAAGCCTGCGCACCGCAACGAAGAATAGCCCCCGCTCACCGCAACTAGAGAAAGCCCGTGCGCAGCAACGAAGACCCAATGGAGCCTAAATTAAATAAATAAATTTTTTGAAAAAACAAATTTAGTAAGTATAGAAGTGTCTCAAGTTTGAAAATGACAACATTTATTCTAACTCTGCAAACGTAGCTTGAATCCTGCCTCCAGTGCCCTGAGGGTAGTCTGCAGCCTATGCTCATGCACCTGGAGAGCTAGAAAACTCACTGCTAGAGGCAGCTCTAAAATATGTTGTCACCCTCTGGTTCTAATTCTGCCCTTTAAGGCTGTGCTGAACTCCCTTAGTTACTCTTGCATATGACAACTCTTCAAAAATACAAAGGCAGCTCCCTTATGGAGTATTATAATAGTATTTTTTAAATGATCATTCTTTAGTTTTCTTTTACAATTAAAGATTCAAATCCAGAATGAGAATTCTGCCCTTGTTCTTCAGCTCATCTACTCTGCACTCATCCTGTTTGTAAAAACAACCTTCCCAAAGGAACCCCAGGCCATTATTGTTCTCCCCTGTTCCTGTCAGTATCTGATTCAGGAAGCTTCCTTGAAAAATGGGGAAGAATGGGGTTTTCTACTTTATTATCATCACTGCCAAATATGTTATACACGGATTGTTGAAAATCTGAGTGCAATAAAAGCAATAGTAACCCCCCCCCCCAAAAAAAGTCATCAGAGTACAAAAAGAATACCAAAAATTTGTAGACAACATGACTGCCTACAGATGCTAAATAGCCCCCGCTCACCGCAACTAGAGAAAGCCCGTGCGCAGCAACGAAGACCCAATGGAGCCTAAATTAAATAAATAAATTTTTTGAAAAAACAAATTTAGTAAGTATAGAAGTGTCTCAAGTTTGAAAATGACAACATTTATTCTAACTCTGCAAACGTAGCTTGAATCCTGCCTCCAGTGCCCTGAGGGTAGTCTGCAGCCTATGCTCATGCACCTGGAGAGCTAGAAAACTCACTGCTAGAGGCAGCTCTAAAATATGTTGTCACCCTCTGGTTCTAATTCTGCCCTTTAAGGCTGTGCTGAACTCCCTTAGTTACTCTTGCATATGACAACTCTTCAAAAATACAAAGGCAGCTCCCTTGGACCACTTCTTCCCCCTTGGTATTTCCCAGATTAAAATCTCCATTTTCTTCAACCTTTTCTTAAATTACATGGCTTCAAGCCCTGCTGTCCAGTCACTCTCTTTTCCAATTTGTCTGCATCCCTCATAAAGTGTGTCCCAGAACTGAATGCAGGCCTGTGGTGACCTGGCGTGACTAGTTCTGAGATCAGAAAAAAAAAAGCACTGATGAAAATTCAGATGGGAACAAAAGCACTGAAAAACATTAACGAACTAAGTTTTATTATTTAGTTGCAAAAAAGAAAATATTCTCTCGTTGGAAGAGGGGGGAAAATAGTTGCTCAGGATAGTCAAAGGCCTGACAGCTGTGATATTTACAATATTCTATTCTTTTAAAATTATCTTCATTTCTCAGAATAGCTGATTTTTTTTTTTGCAGTACGCGGGCCTCCCTCTGTTGTGGCCTCTCCCGTTGCGGAGCACAGGCTCCGGACGCGCATGCTCAGCGGCCATGGCTCACGGGCCCAGCCACTCCGCGACATGTGGGATCCTCGCGGACCGAAGCGCGAACCCGGTTCCCCTGCATCGGCAGGCGGACGCGCAACCACTGCGCCACCAGGGAAGCCCAGAGGATATCTGATT
>NC_041217.1:95421854-95434123 GCF_002837175.3 Physeter macrocephalus
CTCCGCGGCATGTGGGATCCTCCCGGACCGGGGCACGAACCCGTGTCCCCTGCATCGGCAGGCGGACTCTCAACCACTGTGCCAACAGGGAAGCCCTATACAGCAGGTTGTAATAGTATTTTTAAATGATCATTCTTTAGTTTTCTTTTACAATTAAAGATTCAAATCCAGAATGAGAATTCTGCCCTTGTTCTTCAGCTCATCTACTCTGCACTCATCCTGTTTGTAAAAACAACCTTCCCAAAGGAACCCCAGGCCATTATTGTTCTCCCCTGTTCCTGTCAGTATCTGATTCAGGAAGCTTCCTTGAAAAATGGGGAAGAATGGGGTTTTCTACTTTATTATCATCACTGCCAAATATGTTATACACGGATTGTTGAAAATCTGAGTGCAATAAAAGCAATAGTAACCCCCCCCCAAAAAAAGTCATCAGAGTACAAAAAGAATACCAAAAATTTGTAGACAACATGACTGCCTACAGATGCTAAGATCTTGGCCTGACCCAGCCATATTCTGCATCACACTAATTCTGTTTAAGGATTTCAAGCCAGAATCAAAGACAGTAAAAAACAGAAGGGACCTGGAAGATCAGCTAGGTCCAGTTTTCAAACAGACTCCATGGAGTCTAAGGTAGCAAGAGACCCCACATGGGGTTGGGGGTGGAGAGGGAAAGATGAGCGGGCAGGGCTTTTACAAAATATTTCATTTGTAAAAGATTATGTGTCAAAATAGAGGAAAGAAAAGAGAAGAAACTGAGGTCCACAGTTGGTAATCAATTTTCCAAAGTTATGTAGCTGATTGGTGGTAGACTCAAGACCAGTATTCATTATTTGCTTTAATACCAGCAATCTTTTCTCAATTTTCCCCTAACTTAGCTTATCTAACACTGTTTAGTTCATCGGTTCTGAACCTTTTGAGATGATAAAGTATCAAGCAATATAATGTATATTAATAACTTTTTTCTTCAAAATTTTAGAGAAAATGATTTAAACTCAGAATGAAAAAATAAAAGATGCTTCATTATCTGCCACTGCTATTATTGTCATGTGACTTCTATAAAAATCTGAATTATTTTTCACTCCTGTGATTTATTAATAGTATACCAGCATTCTACAGAGCATAGCTTAAGAAATACTGTTTTAGTGAACATTAAATAAAATAATTCGATAATCATCTCATCCTTGACTAGTGCAGCCAGGAAAGAATGATGTAGTTTTAGAAAGTCAAAGAAAGTTCCATGGGCAGGTCAGTATACATACGATTGCTCAATTTATTAACCACTTTGCTACATTTTTCAAATAGGCTAAAATGCGGTTTTTAAATTTACATAGTTTATTCACCTACATTTATCTGTCATTCCTACTCTTTCTGGAGAAGAAATGAAGAAGTGAACATTTTTTTCTCCAAGAATATATAAAATAATATTCCTCACACCACTCCTTGCCCTCATCACCACTGCCTCAACTTACCACCACCCCTTTACCATCGCCCTGTTAAGAAATATCATTAGTGAGCTCACGTTTTAATCTTGTTTCCATGTTCACTCCCACATGCACATTTAATACATGCCCCTACTATACTCTGTATATGTTTCTATCAGGAAAATAATAGTTGAGTTTTACCAAAAACCAAGCAGAGCAATTTATACCTCAGGTCTCACATCGGTTGCCTATGAGGTAGGTACTCTGATTATTCCCACTTTACAGTTGAGGAAACTGCCACAAAACAGATGCTCACGGAATATTTGGAGAATAAATAAATAAATGAGTAATTAAAATGTTGGGAGTTGATCTCTACTACCACGCTCTATTCACATTGTCATTTCTTACCTATCTTTCCTGCAGTTAATCTTATAATTGTATTTTTGTCCATAATTGTGAAAATAAAAATGAATTTCATAGTTAAAAAAAAAAGGTTGGGAGGTGAACTTATGTGAATCACTTGGATATGTAAATTAGTTACATCTGTAGCCTAGAGTAGTGGAAGAAATACTGGATTTATAATCAGAAGCCTGGGTTTCAGGCACCGCTCTATCACCAACTGTATGCATTATCTTAGACTATTTCCTCTGGTGTTAAATGGGAATTATAATAATTTCTAACTCACAGGAATAAGAGTAGAATTAAATAAGACTATCATGCTGTGATGCCATTGTATACAAATATTTGTTATTAGTGTTAAAGCTGATATTAAATACTAAATTATTTCCAAAATATGATGATCAGAAGCCTCAAATTATATCCATTTGGATCTAGGTATCGTTACTTAATTTACTCCTAGATTAAAAACACAAGCAAACTATTTACAATAGCCAGGACATGGAAGCAACCTAAGTGTCCATTGACAGATGAATGGATAAAGATGTGGCACATATATACAATGGAATATTACTCAGCCATAAAAAGAAACAAAACTGAGTTATTTGTAGTGAGGTGGATGGACCTAGAGACTGTCATACAGAGTAAAGTAAGGCAGAAAGAGAAAAACAAATACCGTATGCTAACGCATATATATGGAATTTTTTTAAAAAAAGGTACTGATGAACTTAGGGGCAGGACAGGAATAAAGAGGCAGACATAGAGAATGGACTTGAGGACATGGGGAGGGGGAAGGTTAAGCTGGGATGAAGTGAGAGAGTGGCATGGACTTATATATACTACCAAATGTAAAACAGCTAGTGGGAAGCAGCCGCATAGCACAGGGAGATCAGCTCAGTGCTTTGTGACCACATAGAGGCAATTATACTCCAATAAAGATGTTAAAAACAAACAAACAAAAAAACACAAGCAACATATACACTCACAGAGAAGCTCTTTTTATCAACTGAAGACAATTCCAGAGGATACAAGTTAATGTTGTCTTTCATTTGTGATTGCCTGAAGCATGGTACTGTCCCTAGAATGTGATTGGGGCCAACGACCTCATTCAGGCATCCTCCATGGATTCCTAAATTCCCCTGCTCTGGCTCACGTTCTTTCAGTCGTTCTGTTCCAGAAGCCTGGAACACAAATGTTGTTCCCTCCGGTTCCCATGGTGCCCCTTGGTGCCCCTTTGGAATCACAGGTTTTCTGGTGCCTACCCCTGTGCAGAAACTCCAGGAGAAAATAATTTCAACAAACTAATGGGAGATCCTTGGTTTTCATTTTTCCAATCACAAAATGCTATACAATTACTGGACAGATTCCTGATGGTTGTTCTTGCTGCTGTTGCCGTTATTAACACCTGTAATTGTATTGATTCCAGTGGGAAAAAACACACAATATCTTCTGTGTACCAAGCCTTCCTGCATGAAGATTCTATGTTATTCTTCAGGTTCTAGCTAAAGTATAATTTGGACTTGTTAGTGTAGGATAATAACGATATGAATAATGTGCACACAAACAAAAATAATTTCTGCTTATCCTAAAATATATTATTTCTCTTCATAACCGTGTTTTATTTCCCATAACATCAAACATATATTTTCTTTTTATATTTATGCATTCATTCATTCAGCAAATATTTGCTGTTTACTATTTGCCTGGCACTGTACTAGGTGCTAGGATAACAATCAAGAACAAGGCAGAGGGCGGGCTTCCCTGGTGGCGTAGTGGTTGAGAGTCCGCCTGCCGATGTAGGGGACGTGGGTTCGTGCCCCGGTCCGGAAAGATCCCACATGCCGCAGCGCGGCTGGGCCCCTGAGCCATGGCCGCTGAGCCTGCGCGTCCGGAGCCTGTGCTCCGCAACGGGAGAGGCCACAGCGATGAGAGGCCCGCCTACCGAGGGGAAAAAAAAAAAAAAAAAGAAGGCAGATTGTTTTCTTAAGGAATTTACATTCTATAAAGTGATATAGATAAGCAAGCAGTCTCCATAAGCAAGAGACATATGATAGGCTGGAGTAAGTACAGAGCATTAGGAAGCTTTTGTGAAAAACATTAGCGCTGAGAAGCGAGTAAAGCGTTCCCTGCAGAATCCTAGACTTGAGATTGAACAGGCGTTAGCCAGGTGGAGGTAGCCAGATTGAGGAGGGAGCAAAGTAGCAGGGGAGGTGGGAAGGAGGAAGACGCAAGGAGAGAGTCCCAGGCTGAGAAAACACGATGTACACTGGCTGGGAAACAATCATGAGAAAGGCTAATTCAGGGATCTGAAATAGTTCCATTTGGCTCCAGCACAGAGTGTGAAGTGGGAGGAGAGGGGAAAGGATCTTGGTAAGAAAGGTTAAAAATGTGGACGTTATCCAGAGGGCAATAGGTCACCAAAATGAAAGATATTAAATAGGAAAAGCCTCGTCAGGTGGGGATTTAAAAATTGCTGGAAATAGTCTACAAAGTAGTTACGCTAATTGTAAATAGATTGGAGCTTACCCCATTAATCCCCAAAGAAGCAGAATTATAACAAGAATATAGACTAAGCTCCACTTAATAGGCTCTTTCATTCTCTCCTTTTCTTCTCACTATTAAAAAGACAAAGCCGAACTTGCCCATTTTTTGCAGAACATAATTAAGTGCATAAAGGAAAGAGTTGTCTGAGATTCTGGAAATTTAATTTGCATATACTGAGGATAAATGTGGATAAGGCAATGCATATTTCCTCTAAGTTGTGGGTATTTTTAGTAAAGGACCCTAAGCAAATGTAAAGAGTAAAATATACAAGAATTACACTTTATTAAATTATACTAATTAACTGGAAAAAGTAAGGTGGGATATGTAAAAAGTTGATTTCTAAAAAACATTTAAAAAAATTTTAGAAATAGTAAGTTAACATGAATGATTTGATTACCTGACTTCTTAGAGGACAAGTTGATAGTGCCTAATGATTTTTAAAAAAAAAAGCAGAGAGGCTATAGGGCATGACTTGTGGCCTGGAGCTCCCAGCTGGACAGCCAATCCCAATCTTGTCATCTCCTCTTAAGACAGAAAAGTATGCACCAGCGTGCAGACATAATTCTTATCTAACATGCTCTATCTGTCTGTGCGTTGTGTGTGGTGCCTTTCTTGGTGGTCTTGGGTGGTTTGCCTAGCCAGGTTTTCCTGATGGACTTTACCTCATCACTGACCTTTACAGCATTCCTCTGAAAGTGATTTTAGTTCTTGCAACATCATTAACCTAAGTATTACCCACTTACCTACTGGAATGGGGAAAAAAAAAAAAAACTGACAAGAAGAACATTCACTTACCACACTGACTCATCCCTTTACTAACACTTTGTTCAGGCCAGAATTTTTTATTTCTATCCCTAAACCTCTTCCTCCTCCAGACTTCTCCAGCTCAGTACATACTGCCACCAGTTACCAGTTGCTCAAGTACACTCCTAGCTAAGAATCATCTTAACTGATCCCCCGCACGGAGTCATTCCATGTGAATTGCTTGCTCTCCCTTATAACGTATCCTGAATCCTTCTACTTTTGTCTCATCATCCCTTCCCCCTGGACCTCTGCAACTGGCAAGACTTGTGTTTTGATCTGTAGGTAAGACCCAAGGACTATGGTCCAAGGAATCCCTTCCCTACTGTGTCCTTTAAGGGTGGGGGTGGGAGGCAGTTATTTTGTTAGTTCTTCCCGTCACAATCCCAAGAAAGCAACCTGGGGAAGAGATATCTAAGCATCCACTGCCTTTGGCTAGTGTGGGATGGGGTCACTGTCAAGTCTACCTGAGCCTCCTGCCCTGCCTCATACTTCAACTTTGAACGATGGGACCTTGTGAACCCAACCTAAGATGTTTGGTCAGAGCATAGGTTCCTGTGCCTGGTCAGAACATACCTTCCTGTCTGGGGTTGGGAAGGCAAAGTTGAGGCTGGAAATAAGACGAGAGCCAGATTGTGAATGGTCTCATTTTGAGAACACTCAGAAAAATATGGACCTTTATCCTTTAAACGATGGGAGTCACAGAACATTTCTAAAAAGGGAAAATCACATAACTAGTTTGATACTTTCTGATGCAGTACATAGAAAATGATGAGAATGTATTGAGTAAAAGTGAGAATGATGGGAAAGGACATGGATATTAGTGCCTAAGGGCTGATATTATAAGGCCCAAACCTATGTTTATTAGCCAGAGTTCAACGTAATGCCTTTTCTGTGAGTGCTTGTGGGTGACCTAAGAACTCTGGGGTAGAGAAGTTCTACTGTGGGCTCCAAGCTCCATGTAAAAATTTCAGAAAAGCCCCTTACTTTTCGTTACTAAACACAGACTTTCAGTGATGAATGGACTTAGAAGTTAGGTGATGAGAAGGCAAATTAAAAGGCTATACTTCAGCTTTAGGGGCACTGATATTTTCTTTGGTTGAAAAGTTTTTTATGTAATGAGAAAGAGTTTACATAGAGTAGAGGTTAAGATAGTATTTTGGAACTCTGAGACATACAGTGATGAGATTGGAACACAGGATATTTTTGGATAATAATATTGATTCTGAAATGACCATAGAAAAAATTCAAAATATGGAAAGCAATTTCTGTACACAATAGAGGAATGTTCAATAAATGACATTAGGATATTTGGTTAGAAATATGTGAGGAAATATTTAAATGCCTCACCCATATTAGAATGCATTTCATACATTTGAAAGAATTAAATATTTTAAAAATCAAATAATTGAAAATAAGACTAATTATTTATCCAGTCACTTCAGGAGGTAAAAGCATAGACCTAATAGAAGAAACTGCAGAGGAAAAGATCAACAGGTTTGACTGTAAAAACTTAATCACAATGAAAATATAAGCATCAAATCGGGGAAAATATTTTCAGGAAATATGACAATAATGAGTTATTATGTTTTATGTAGAAAATATGTACAAATCTATAAGAAATCACAACAATCACAGTTGAAGCAATGGACCTTCTCAGTCTTTAATACAATAAATTAGAAAAGACAGAAGGGTTAAATGTATAATATTATAACTGATCTAATGAATTAACTATTATGAAAAAGTCAAAGTGATAATTAGGAAGGTTATGTACATACATATATATAGAAGATAACTTGTTGTTATACTGGTTATTTTTTTTGAACACCTATTATGTTCCAGACTATATGGCAAGCCTTTCACTTACATTATCATTTAACCACAATATTAATCATACAAAATCATTTTCAGATGGTGCTACTGAGGCTCAGACATGTTTAAATGTGTCCAACATTGAACTGGAAACCAAGTATGCCTATCCCCAAAGAGCAACCTTTTCACCATTATACTGTGGCCTTTTGTATCAAGTTCTACATTTTTTAAGGTATTAACAAAATTGCTATATTTTAATACTATTACCTAAGAAACAACAATTTAAAACATTTAGAAAGATGACTGAAAGAGTATATATCACAATGATTACACTGGAATTGACAGATTACAGGTTATTTGTATATTATACACTGTTTCATTATTTTTTTATGACTTTAAAAAGATTTTATAAAGAACAGTGCCTTGGTCTTAGAAAAATATAATACATTACCCAGCTTATATCAGGTCCTACTGTAAAATTTGACAAAAATAACACACTAAAAAAACCTATGTGCCCATTTCATTTGTGAACTTACTTGTGATTTTAAATATAATTGTAAAAATAAAACCATGCATTTCATCTGAAGAGTAATTCATCTTGACCAAGCTTTGGAAAGAGTTGTTCTGTTTGGTAAGTGAGTTATGGGACATATTTGTTTCACATTTCTTTTAGTGTTGTTTATAAGATTATTTTAAGAATAAATAAAAAGAATTTAAACTAATGTACAAAGAAAATTTTTTTTAATATGTAACCAAGAACGAAGGTTCATAACCTTTGTTGTATGTTGTTGTTTAAAATTTCAGCAACAGTATATTGTACCAGATGCTATGAGTTCCAGTTGCAAGTGAAAAACATCACACATTACCAAGCAGTTCTCTTCCCTTCAAAAACAAGAAACCTGGCTTTAACTGGACAAACTCATCATTGTTTCCTCTTTCTTTTATGTTTAATTTTCCTGCCCCCTTTATAGACTTCTCTTTTCTTTTTACAAATAGACTTTTATAGGGCCTTCCTTACTAGTTCATCAGATATACCCAAGCAGATGTGAATCCCGATAGTGGATAGACATGGTTGATGCATACACTGGAACCCCTGCTACTCAGTAATTCAGGAAAGAGACAATGAGGGTAAATGGCAGTGGACATAAAGAGAGGGCGAAATTCAAGACATCTTTAGGAAGTGTAATTGACAGGATATGTAAAAAAGATGTATATAGAAGTCAAGGGGGGAAAGGGGAGCCAGGAATAACTCCAAGAACTGTGATTCTTTCACTGGCTCGATGGTGATGCCATCTTCTATAGGATGTTCATGGGGAATAAAATGAGGTCAGTTTGTGTTATCTAGAATTTGAAGTATTTGCTGGGAACTGAGATGGAAACACATATTAAGTACTTGAATATATAGATCTGAAGCTCAGGACAGGTAGATGGGGTTGACTGACAGGTGTAAGAGTCTCCACAGAATCAGCATAGTCTAAACTGCAGGATAAGCATGTGAAAGAGTATGGCCTCTGGAGACAGACTCTCTGAGTCCAAATCCTGGCCCTCCTCTTACCAGAGGTGGGAACTTAGGCAAATTATTAACCTCTCTGTGCCTCTGTGTCCTAGTCCATAAAATGGGAATAATCAGAGTACCTATTTCATAATACCATTAAGATGAAACCAGTTTGAGATTGGTTCAAGATGGCGGAGTAGAAGAACATGTGCTAAATCCCTCTTGTGAGAGCACCAGAATCACAACTAACTGCTGAACAATCATCAACAGGAAGACACTGGAACTCACCAAAAAAGATACTCCACATCCAAAGACAAAGGAGAAGCCACAATGAGATGGTATGAGGGACACAATCACAATAAAATCAAATCCCATAACCACTGGGTGGGTGACTCACAAACTTGAGAACAATTATACCACAGTACTCCACCCACTGGAGTGAACGTTCTGAGCCCCACGTCAGGCTTCCCAACGTGGGGGTCCAGCAATGGGAGGAGGAATTCCCAGAGAATCAGACGTTGAAGGCTAGCAGGATTTAATTGCAGGACTTCAACAGGACTGGGGGAAACAGAGACTCCACTCTTGGGGGCACACACAAAGTAGTGTGCACATCAGGACCCAGGGGGAAGGAGCAGTGACCCCATAGGAGACTGAACCAGACCTACCTGCTAGTGTTGGAAGGTCTCCTGCAGAGGCGAGGGCATGGTTGTGGCTCACAACGGGGACAAGGACACTGGCAGCAGAAGTTCTGGGAAGTAATCCTTGGCATGAGCCCTCCTGGAGTCCACCATAAGCCCCAACAAAGAGCCTGTAGGCTCTGGTGCTGGGTCACCTCAGTCCAAGCAACCCAAAGGGAGGGAACTCAGCCCCATTCATCAGCAGACAAGTGGATTAAAGTTTTACTGAGCTCTGCCCACCAGAGCAACACCCAGCTGTACCCACCACCAGTCCCTCCCATCAGGAAGCTTGCACAAGCCTCTTAGATAGCCTCATGCACCAGAGGGCGAAGATGATCCAGGACCTTGTAAAAAGAATGGAGGCAAAGATCAAGAAGATGCAAGAAATGTTCAACAAAGACCTAGAAGAATTAAAGAACAAACACCTAGAAAAATTGAAGAACGAACAAATAGAGACGAACAATACAATAACTGAAATGAAAAATACACTAGAAGGAATCAGTAGCAGAATATCTGAGGCAGAAGAACGGATAAGTGACCTCAAAGACAGAATGGTGGAATTCACTGCCGCTGAACACAATAAAGAAAAAAGAATGAAAGGAAATGAAGACAGTCTAAGAGACCTCTGGGACAACATTAAACGCATGAACATTCACATTATAGGGGTCCCAGAAGGAGACAAGAGAGAGAAAGGACCAGAGAAAATATTTGAAGAGATAATAGTCGAAAGCTTCCCTAACATGGGAAAGGAAATAGCCACCCAAGTCCAGGAAGCGCAGAGAGTCCCAGGCAGGATAAACCCAAGCAGAAACATGCTGAGACACATAGTGATCAAACTGAAAAAAATTAAAGACAAGGAAAAAATTTTAAAAGCAACAAGGGAAAAACAACAAATAGAATACAAGGGAACTCCCATAAGGTTAACAGCTGATTTCTCAGAAGAAACTCTACAAGCCAGAAGGGAGTGGCACAATATATTTAAAGTGATAAAAGGGAAGAAGCTACAACTAAGATTACTCTCCAAGTCCAGGAAGCGCAGAGAGTCCCAGGCAGGATAAACCCAAGCAGAAACATGCTGAGACACATAGTAATCAAACTGAAAAAAATTAAAGACAAGGAAAAAATTTTAAAAGCAACAAGGGAAAAACGACAAATAGAATACAAGGGAACTCCCATAAGGTTAACAGCTGATTTCTCAGAAGAAACTCTACAAGCCAGAAGGGAGTGGCACAATATATTTAAAGTGATAAAAGGGAAGAAGCTACAACTAAGATTACTCTACCCGGCAAGGATCTCATTCAGATTCAACGGAGAAATCAAAAGCTAAGAGAATTCAGCACCACCAAACCAGCTCTACAACAATTGCTAAAGGAACTTCTCTAGTCAGGAAACACAAGACAAGAAAGGGATCTACAAAAACAAACCCCAAACAAATAAGAAAATGGTAATAGGAACATACATATCAATAATTACCTTAAATGTAAATGGATTAAATGCTCCAACCAAAAGACATAGACTGGCTGAATGGATACAAAAACAAGACCCGTATATATGCTGGTGGTGCAGTGGTTGAGAGTCCGCCTGCCGATGCAGGGGACACGGGTTTGTGCCCCGGTGCCCCGGTCCGGGAAGATCCCACGTGCCGCGGAGCGGCTGGGCCCGTGAGCCATGGCTGCTGAGCCTGTGCGTCTGGAGCCTGTGCTCCGCAACGGGAGAGGCCACAACAGTGAGAGGCCCGCGTACCGCAAAAATATGCTGTCTACAAGAAGAGACCCACTTCAGACCTAACACATACACACTGAAAGTGAGGAGATGGAAAAAGATATTCCATGCAGCAAATGGAAATCAAAAGAAAGCTGGAGTAGCAATTCTCATATCAGGGAAAATAGACTTTAAAATAAAGACTCTTACAAGAGACAAAGGACACTATATAATGATCAAGGGATCAATCCAAGAAGAAGATAGAACAATTGTAAATATTTATGCACCCAACATAGGAGCACCTCAATACATAAGGCAAATGCTAACAGCCATAAAAGGGGAAATCGACAGTAAGACAATCATAGTAGGGGACTTTAACACCCCACTTTCACCAATGGACAGATCATCCAAAATGAAAATAAATAAGGAAACACAAGCTTAAAATGACATAATAGACCAGATAGATTTAATTGATATTTATAGGACATTCCATCCAAAAACAACAGAATACACTTTCTTCTCAAGTGCTCATTCTTCTCAAGTGAACATTCTCCAGGATAGATCATATCTTGGGTCACAGATCAAGCGTTGGTAAATTTAAGAAAATTGAAATTGTATCAAGTATCTTTTCCGACCATGATGCTATGAGACTAGATACCAACTACAGGAAAAAACCTGTAAAAAATACAAACACATGGAGGCTAAACAATACACTACTCAATAACCAAGAGATCACCGAGGAAATCAAAGAGGAAATCAAAAAATACGTAGAAACAAATGACAATGAAAACACGATGACCCAAAACCTATGGGCTACAGCAAAACCAGTTCTAAGAGGGAAGTTTATAGCAATACAACCCTACCTTAAGAAACAAGAAACATCTCAAATAAACAACCTAACCTTACACCTAAAGCAATTAGAGAAAGAAAAAAAAAAGTTAGCAGAAGGAAAGAAATCATAAAGCTCAGCTCAGAAATAGATGGAAAAGAAATGAAAGAAACAATAGCAAAGATCAATAAAACTAAAAGCTGGTTCTTTGAGAAGATAAACAAAATTGATAAACCATTAGCCAGACTCACCAAGAAAAACAGGGAGAAGATTCAAATCAATAGAATTAGAAATGAAAAAAGGAGAAGTAACAACAAAGGATATACAGAAATACAAAGGATCGTGAGAGATTACTACAAGCAACTATATGCCAATAAAATGGACAACTTGGAAGAAATGGACAAATTCTTAGAAAAGCACAACCTTCCGAGACTGAACCAGGAGAGCTAAACAGGTGAATTCTATCAAACATGTAGGGAAGAGCTAAAGCCTATCCTTCTCAAATTCTTACAAAATATAGCAGAGGGAAGAACACTCCCAAACTCATTCTACAAGGCCACCATCACCCTGATACCAAAACCAGACAAAGATGT
>NC_041217.1:95434441-95436577 GCF_002837175.3 Physeter macrocephalus
AGACAAAGATGACACACAAAAAAGAAAACTACAGGCCAATATCACTGATGAACATACATGCCAAAATCCTCAACAACATACTAGCAAGCAGAATCCAACAGCACATTAAAAGGATCATACACCATGATCAAGTGGGGTTTATACCAGAATACAAGGATTCTTCAATATACGCAAATCAATGTGATAAACCGTATTAACAAACTGAAGGAGAAAAACCATATGATCATCTCAATAGATGCAGAAAAAGCTTTTGACAAAATTCAACACCCATTTATGATAAACACCCTCCAGAAAGTAGGCATAGAGGTAAATTACCTCAACATAATAAAGGCCATATATGACAAACACACAGCCAACATCGTTCTCAATGGTGAAAAACTGAAACCATTTCCTCTAAGATCAGGAATAAGACAAGGCTGTCCACACTCACCACTACTATTCAACATAGTTTTGGAAGTTTTAGCCACAGCAATCAGAGAAGAGAAAGAAATAAAAGGAATCCAAATCAGAAAAGAAGAAGTAAAGCTGTCACTGCATGCAGATGACATGATACTATACACAGAGAATCCTAAAGATGCTACCAGAAAACTACTAGAGCTAATCAATGAATTTGGTAAAGTAGCAGGATACAAAATTAATGCACAGAAATCGCTTGCATTCCTATACACTAATGATGAAAAATTTGAAAGAGCAATTAAGGAAACATTCCCATTTACCATTGCAACAAAAAGAATAAAATACCTAGGAATAAACCTACCTAAGGAGACAAACGACCTGTATACAGAAAACTTTAAGACACTGATGAAAGAAATGAAGGATGATACAAACAGGTGAAGAGATATACCATGTTCTTGGATTGGAAGAATCAACATTGTGAAAATGACTATACTACCCAAAGCAATCTACAGATTCAGTGCAATCCCTATCAAACTGTCAATGGCATTCTTCACAGAACTAGAACAAAAAATTTCACAGTTTGTATGGAAACACAAAAGACCCCGAATAACCAAAGCAATCTTGAGAAAGAAAAACGGAGCTGGAGGAATCAGGCTCCCAGACTTCAGACTATACTACAAAGCTACAGTAATCAAGACAGTATGGTACTGGCACAAAAACAGACATATAGATCAATGGAACAGGATAGAAACCCAGAGATAAACCCGCGCACCTATGGTCAACTTATTTTTGATAAAGGAGGCAAGAATATACAGTGGAGAAAAGACAGCCTCTTCAATAAGTGATGCTGGGAAAACTGGACAGCTACATGTGAAGGAATGAAATTAGAACACTCCCTAACATCAAACACAAAAATAAACTCAAAATGGATTAGAGACCTTAATTAAGACTGGACACTATAAAACTCTTAGAGGGAAACACAGGCAGAATACTCCATGACATAAATCACAGCAAGATCCTTTTGACCCACCTCTTAGAGAAATGGAAATAAAAACAAAAATAAACAAATGGGACCTAATGAAACTTAAAAGCTTTTGCACAGCAAAGGGGAACATAAACAAGATGAAAAGACACCCCTCAGAATGGGAGAAAATATTTGCAAATGAAGCAACTGACAAAGGATTAATCTCCAAAATATACAAGCAGCTCATGCAGCTCAATATCAAAAAAAAAAAAAACCCAATCCAAAAATGGGAAGAAGACCTAAATAGACATCTCTCCAAAGAAGATATACAGATTGAGAACAAACACATGAAAGGACGCTCAACATCACTAATCATTTGAGAAATGCAAATCAAACTACAATGAGGTATCACCTCACACCAGTCAGAATGGGCATCATCAGAAAATCTACAAACAACAAATGCTGGAGAGGGTGTGGAGAAAAGGGATCCCTCTTGCACTGTTGGTGGGAATGTAAGTTGATACAGCCACTATGGAGAACAGTATGGAGGTTCCTTAAAAAACTAAAAATAGAATTACCACATGACCCAGCAATCCTACTACTGGGCATATCCCCAGACAAAACCATAATTCAAAAAGACACATGCACCCCAATGTTCATTGCAGCACTATTTACAATAGCCAGGTCATAGAAGCAACCTAAATGCCTATCAACAGACAAATGGATAAAGAAGATGTGGTATACATATACAATGGAATATTACTCAGCCATAAAAA
>NC_041217.1:95436696-95496240 GCF_002837175.3 Physeter macrocephalus
ATTAACGCATACATGTGGAATCTAGAAAAATGGTACAGATGAACTGGTTTACAAGGCAGAAATAGAGACACAGATTTGAAGAACAAACGTATGGACACAAAGGGGGGAAAGCAGTGGCAGGGGTGGTGGCGGTGGGATGAACTGGGAGATTGGCATTGACATGTATACACTAATATGTATAAAATAGATAACTAATAAGAACCTGATGTATAAAAAGTAAATTAGGGCTTCCCTGGTGGCGCAGTGGTTGAGAATCCGCCTGCCGATGCAGGGAACACGGGTTCGTGCCCCAGTCCAGGAGGATCCCACATGCCGGGGAGCGGCTGGGCCCATGAGCCATGGCCGTTGAGCCTGCGCGTCCGGAGCCTGTGCTCCGCAACGGGAGAGGCCACAACAGTGAGAGGCCCACGTATCTCAAAAAAAAAAAAAAAAAGGAAATTAATTAAATTAAATTTTTAAAAAAGATGAAACCAGTTTGTTTCCTTAGAATAGTGCACAGCACACAGTAAACATTCATACACATATTGTTCAAATAAAAATGGTCTCCAAGAAAGAGTATATGAAATCAACTATACCCCAATATAAAATAAAAATTAAATTTAAAAAGAAAGAAAGAGTGTATGGAACAATAGTTGAAGAAAACCAGAATTAGCCATGAGGAATATTAACACTTTAAGGTGTGGGTAAAGAAATAGGTACTCTTGAAAGAAAATGAGAAAAAACTTCAATAGTTTTTTTTTTCCTCCAAAGACATCAAAACTGAGACACTGAGTCATAGAGGTAATAAGAGAATTGGGGCTTAACTCCGCCTGCCAGATTCTCTACAACTTTAACAGGCAGGCTCTCAGATGGCTTTAGAAGTATAACGTTTACAGGTTCCACAAGAGAGAAGGAAAGTCTTTAGCTACATTGAACGGAAGTGTCTAGTATCCTTTTTCCAGTTATAAAGAAGCCTCACATTTTAAAAGCTTTTGAGTGTACTGTATTAGGAAAAATCACAGGCTCTCAAGAGGAATAAAGCTACTCTGACCATAAAATAATGTCTTTCACAGATTCTAGGTTGAATAATTAACATTCATAAAGTGTTCCAAAAGGAAAATCACCTAAGAGCACTAAGTATTATTGTCTAATTAATAGTTTCCTAGACTTTACATGATTAGATACCACAGATACAAAATTAATTCACCTGGCATGAAATCAGACTTTTACTCTCATCCCCATATCCGGCAATGCTCATAGTGTGGTAATGCCTTTAAAATGCAGGAAATGTACCTTTTAAAAATAGTTTTTGATAGTTCTGTACTATTTCTACTCACAGTACTTCTGACACCAAATATGTGGGGTTTTCTCACACCAAGCAATTCTCCAATTCTCTGTGGATGTTAACTAGGTGTTCTACAATTCAATTCAATTCTGACACTGTCTACCTAGAGATAGCACAAACCCCATAGCTTTGTCCCACAAGACTGCCCCTACATCAGATGCCAGTCACAAGTCCCAGGTTGCCACTTGTATTTCTGACCAACCAGCTATAAATCAGGGATTCCCATGACTCCCTCCTCAGGTTCAATAAGTTGCTAGAATAGCTCACAAGACTAAGGAAAATATTTTATTTACTAATACAAGTTTATTACAAAGGATACAAATCAGGAAAAGCCAAATGGAAGAGATGCATAAGGCAACGTCTGGGGGAGAGAGGGGCTCAGAGCATCCATGTCCTTCCTCTCTGGGCATGTCACCCTCCCAGCACCTTGATGTGTTCACCAATTCTGAAGCTCTCCAAATCCTTTCTTTTAATCATTGGCCATTAGGGAACTCAGTCTCAAGCCTCTCTCCCCTTCTCGGCTGTCTGGGGGTGAGGCTGAAAGTGCCACCCTTCTAATTACAAGGTTCGTTCCTCTGGTAACCAACACCTATGACCTCCAGAAGGTATCTGTGGGCCCACCAGGAGTCACCTCATTAGCATAACCTCAGGTAAGATTTGTTGCAAATAGCAAAAGATGCTCCTCTCACCCCTTCCACTTAGGAAATTCCAAGGGTTTTAGAAGCTCTGTGTCAGGAACAGAAAAAGACCAAATATATATTTCTTATCACAGATAGAAAAAGAAAAGCCTAGGGATTATTTGGGAAAGGAGGCTTTCCCAATCTTTCCATTTTCTAATGCATGGGTACACTGCCCAAAACTACTTGTTAAGAAAGGGCTTTTAATTGCAAATATGTGAACTATAAGCCAAAAATCAGTATTTATTAACATGGGGCCATTTGACCTTTATTTAGACTATATCTATATATGTAGTGTCTTAGTTTATGTTTCCCAAGAAGTAGATTCTGAAACAAGGGTTCAAACGCAAGTAATTTATTTGGGAGGTGCAAGGAACTTCACCTGGGGAGTGAGGAAGTGGGCAGGGAAGGGAAGTCAACCAATAGAGGGTATGTTTTCAAGGCCATCTACCACTCGGTGTACTGGATAAGGGTGTAAAACCACCTGTCCCAGAGCACCCCCAACTCACCCAAAGGGCAAAGGACCTCTGATATTTGTCTACCAGCCCCCACCATCTATTGATTGAGGGCTACTCCTGGGGGTGTTAATTCTCTGACACTTCCCTTTGGTGCATGCATGTTTCAGAGAGACTCCTTAAGCACAAAGATGCAGAGGTTGGCAGATGGAAGTCTTAGAAGCCAGCGGAGGTGACAGTCCATAGAGTCAAAGATAACAGGTAAACAAACTCAGAAATGACAAGTGTCTTTGGACTTGTCCATTAGAGGCTGTTTCACTGCTGCCTTTCATGACAAAACTCAAAATGTTTCTTTCCTCCCTGTTGCCAATTCTGTCTCTCATTCTCTCTTGAACACACTCCAATCAGGCGTCTATCCCCACTATTCCATCAAAACTGCTCTTGTCAAGGTCACCAATGCCCCACACAATGCTAAATTAAACAGTCGATTCTCTGTCCTCATCTTGCTTGACCTACTAGCAACACTGAACCCCATTGTTTCCCGCCTCTTCCTCCTCGAATCACTTTCTTCACTTGGCTTCCCTGACACCACAACTCCTGATTCTCCTTCTCCTTCAGTCTCACTGGCTGCTGCTTTTTTGCACTCTGTTCCTCCCCGTTTTCTCAACCTCTTAAAATTGGAGTACCCCAGGGCTCAGAGACTATACACTTCTCTTCACTATCTCAGCCGCTCCTGTTACAATCTCAGCTCATTTTTTGGCTTTAACTCTGATTGATGTGCTGATCTTCACAAGTTTACCTCCAACCCTGACGTCTCCACTGATCTCCTGACTTATACATCCAACTAGACATTTTCACTTGAATATTTAAAAGGCACCTAAAACTTAATGTGTCCCAAACTCCTGATCTTTCTCCCAAAACTTGCTCCTCATACAAGCTTCTTCATCTCAATTAATGGCAATTCTACCTTTCCAGTGCCTCAGTCTAAAACCTTGGATTTATCCTTGACCCACCTCTCTATGTCATATACTGCATCTAATCTGTAGCAAATCTTGTCACCTCTACCTCAAATTATATTGAGAACTGGAACAGTTCTTCATTACCATACATATCCAAGCCACCATCATCTGGGAATAACTGCAACAGTCTCCTAACTGGCTTCCCTCATTCTGCCCTTGTCAACTATGGTCTTGTCTTAACAGAGCAACCAGAAGTTTCTTTAAAATGCTAAGTCAGATCATATCACTTCTTGGCTCAAAATGTCCCAAATCATTCAGAGTAAAAGCCAGAATCCTTTAAATGGCATGTAAGGCTCTAAGTGACAGAGCCTCCCATTATTTCTCCAGCCCCTCCTCCTACCACGCTGCCCTTTATTCCTATTCACGCCAGCCACATTGGTCCTTGTAGTCCCTTGAACATTCTAGACACACTCCCACTTCAGGGCTCTTGCCCTTGCTGTTCTGTCTGCCAGGGACTCACTCACCTCCTTTAGGTCTTTGCTCAAATGTCATCTTCTTACTGAATCCTTCTATGACTACTCTTTTAAAATCTGAACTTCCCACCCCCAACCAACACTCCCTATCTCCCTTCCCTGATTTTCCTCCATAGTACTTATCACTTTCTAAAATATTCGATATTTTACTTACTTATTTTGTTCATTGTCTGTCTCCCCAACCAGATTATAGATTCCTCATGGCAAGAATTTCTGCCAGTTTGGTTCACCCAATGGTGTCCTCAGAGCCTAGTACAGAACCTGGCACATGGTGGTAACCCAACAAATATTTTAATTGATTAACTAAATGGTGTAATTAATTAATTAAACTGGTTGGTTTAGTTAAGTAATTAACTAACAGCCAATGGTGAGGACAAAAGCAAGCCTGAAAAATGGTACAGATGAACCAGTTTACAAGGCAGAAATAGAGACAGAGAAGTGGTTCGCGGAATGACTAGAAATTGAGAAATATGAGATCAATCATGAAAGCAACACTTTTAAGAAGCTTGGGGGCTTCTCTGGTGGCGCAGTGGTTGAGAGTCCGCCTGCCGAACCCGGGTTCGTGTCCCGGTCCGGGAAGATCCCACATGCTGCGGAGCAGCTGGGCCCGTGAGCCATGGCCGCTGAGCCTGCACGTCCGGAGGGCCCGCGTACCGCAAAAAAAAAAAAAAAAAAAAAAAAAAAAAAAGAAGAAGCTTGGGTCAGTAGGGAAGATGAGAAATAAGACAAGGTCATGAGAGGGTTGAAAGACCAAAGGAAAGTTGAATTTTGTTTTGTTTTGTTTTGTTTTGTCTTAAGGCTGGTATGTCTGAGCACACTGATAGACTGAGGGAAAGGGGCCAATGGAGTTGGAGAGGCAGAAGGCAGAGGGAAAGCCTAAATGATCTGAAGGGAACAAGATTAAGAATGAGAAAGATTAGCCTTGATCATGTGAGGATCACCCCATCTTCTAAGACAGAGATCAGCAAACTTTATCTTAAAGGGCCAAATAGTAAATATTTTAGGCTTTTTGCGTCACAGGGTCTCTGTTGCAACTACTCAACTCGACCTTCAGATTGCAAACAAAGCCATAGACAATACATAAACAAATGGGCACAGTTGTCTTCCAATAAAATTCTATTTACAAAAGCACATGGCAGACCCAGACACTGTAGTTTGCCAACCTCAACTCTAAGACTAGAGGGGAGAAGGTAAGAATAAGAGCAAATGTACTTACATTTATTAATTGGATTGGCAAGTGGTAAAAATGGGATCCTTGTCTAATTACTGCTATTTTCTTTATGAATTAGAAGTTGGGATCACCTAACAGAAGAGTGGGACTAGGTAGAGACTTTTTGGAGAGGGGTGAATATTTGAAATACTTGAAATATAGAAATGAAACAGCATGGGGGTGGGGGAGGATATTGCCCAACTGATATTAGAAACCAGTCCATTACAGTTGTGGTCCATCAGGACCAGTCTTGGGAACAGAGAAGGTCAATTATCTGAAAGAGACAGGCTAAAGCTAGTCTTGTCTTGGCCGGCTCCCTAGCACCTACTTTTACTTTCTTCCTCCAATAAAACCCTAATTTTCCTCTGAAATACTCATCTCTCAACCACCCTCGAACACATGGTTGTGGCAGCATTAACCTCGGCCTCCCCACTCAGCTCTAGAGGTGGGATCTAGCCAGTTTAGCCAGTCAGCATATTCTGTCCCCCTAGTGGTCACAGTGACAGAGCTGGGGATGAAAAGGGGACACAATGTGCATCAAAGAAAGGGAATGAATCCCAAACTCCTTGCCAGAGCAACTTCAAAAAAGCTGTTCCTTCCCCACAGGTGGATGGTATAGGAAGAAAAGATAATGTCTAGAGCTGTAACTACCCTTTTTACCCCCAAGTGAAATCCAAGGATAAAGCCAGCCTGTGGAAGGCAGAATGGAGAGAGGAATAGAAGAGGACTTGGGACATCACTGGATCAATCATGATGGAAGAAATGAGCTGGCTCTATCCTTGGATTTCACTTGACTATGAACCGTCTATTCTTCTTTAAATTTCCCCATATTTAAGGGGTGCCTTGCATCTATTAAATCCTTGACAAATTTGTTACATTAAAAAGGTGAAGTGGGACTTCCCTGGTGGCGCAGTGGATAAGAATCCACCTGCCAGTGCAGGGGACACAGGTTCGATCCCTGGTCCAGGAAGATCCCACATGCCGCAGAGCAACTAGGCTGTGCACCACAACTACTGAGCCTGTGCTCTAGAGCCCGTGAGCCACAACTACTCGCGTGCCGGAACTACTGAAGCCCGCACGCCTAGAGCCCGTGCTCCGCAACAAGAGAAGACACCACAGTGAGAAGCCCGCACACCGCCACGAAGGGTAGCCCCCGCTCACCGCAACTAAAGAAAGCCGGCATGCAGCAACAAAGACCCAATGCAGCCAAAAGTAAATTAATTAAACTGTAAAAAAATAAAATAAAAATTAAAAGGTGAAGTATGCCTGGGGTAAAATGAGTAATCTGATGTGACTGGAGCAAAGGGCACATGAAAGGAAGTTCTGGGATATAAAACTAGAAAAATAATGGAGACTTTCTAACACCAGCTGAGGCATAGGGAGTGTTACAGCACAAACCTGTGCCCCCTGACGCCTTGCTCTTCCATGTATAGTAAATAAGGCTCATAGTGGTTTTTAAAGCTATAAGTCTGTGTCAGCATTCAAAAATAAAGCACTCAGATTTTTAGCAGACAATGAAAGAAAAAAATGCCCTCATACATATTACCCTCATTAGTCTGAAACTCAGACACCACAACTAGGCTGTGCACCACAACTACTGAGCCTGTGCTCTAGAGCCCGTGAGCCACAACTACTCGCGTGCCGGAACTACTGAAGCCCGCACGCCTAGAGCCCGTGCTCCGCAACAAGAGAAGACACCACAGTGAGAAGCCCGCACACCGCCACGAAGGGTAGCCCCCGCTCACCGCAACTAAAGAAAGCCGGCATGCAGCAACAAAGACCCAATGCAGCCAAAAGTAAATTAATTAAACTGTAAAAAAATAAAATAAAAATTAAAAGGTGAAGTATGCCTGGGGTAAAATGAGTAATCTGATGTGACTGGAGCAAAGGGCACATGAAAGGAAGTTCTGGGATATAAAACTAGAAAAATAATGGAGACTTTCTAACACCAGCTGAGGCATAGGGAGTGTTACAGCACAAACCTGTGCCCCCTGACGCCTTGCTCTTCCATGTATAGTAAATAAGGCTCATAGTGGTTTTTAAAGCTATAAGTCTGTGTCAGCATTCAAAAATAAAGCACTCAGATTTTTAGCAGACAATGAAAGAAAAAAATGCCCTCATACATATTACCCTCATTAGTCTGAAACTCAGACACCACTGAGGCAAAATTGAAAATATTGACTTTGGAGTCAGACCTATGATCGAGCCTAGGCTCTGTCACTAACTGTGCTAGTTTCCAAACCTCTCTGAACTTCAGTTTTATCATCTGTAAAAGGGATGACACTGGTACCTATATATTGGGTTGTGAGGATGAATGACATAGTGTGATGTAAAGTACCTAGCCTTAGCACAGGGCCAGATAGTTGAGTGCTCAATAAACATTAGCTATTATTAGACATTACAGTGAAGTACCAGCTTATTTAACTACCACTCTATAACCTTCTTTTGCAGATGAATCGGGTGAAAATTTTGCAGGTATGACAGTTGAGTCCAAAGCAGGTAAGAATCAAGAAGTATTGGAAAACATTCAAAAAGAACCTACATTTCCTATTTTCCCCTAAAGATTTACGGTCTGTGCAAAGTCTGCAAAGCTTAAGTATTGGGAAACGTCCTTCTAAAGACATACAGACTTTTGGATAAAATTATAACTAAACATATTACATCTCTGATCAAATGACTACTACACTTGTAGTAGCTTCTAAACTAAGAGACTTATTTAAGCTTCTGTTTGCCTCTTGAAGGGAAAAGAGCAGGGTGGGAAATTCTGAAATAAGCCTGAGATCTGTAACACTAGGAAAATGTATTAAGTGTGTGCCCTTAAAAATGATGTTCATGAAATACTGTATTACCTATCTGGAAGGTGACATCTGTTTTCCTAGAGCACTTTGCCACTTTTTAGAACTGTTGTGGAATACAGAAGCAGCACGTGGCTGAGAAAAATAGAAACAAACCGATATCCAGTCTCCTGGAAGACAGTTCCACTCCTTTACCCCCACTCTATTCTTTCACTTCTTATTCTATTGTCTCTATGCTCTATAATCCTTCAGCTAAACCCCGAGTCCAAGAAGGGTGCCCACTGCAGGAGAGTGGTTAATCACAGGAACCTTGGTACCAGCAGACCTGCATTCAAATCCCAGCCTAGCTGCCTTCTTACCAGACTTAATCCAACCTGTATTGCTTAATATAAACTTCACTTTTCTCCTCTATAAAATGGGGATGAATAAATAAAAGGGCTGTTATGCAGGTGAAGAGAGACAGCACATTCAAGCCAGTCAGTACTGTGCTTAGCACATTGCCGTCAATAAATGATAGCTGCTATTATCACTGCTGTATTATCGTTCAGTTTAAGATATTTAACCTTTCTATAACTTGTAAAGGACAAGAGAAAAAACCCCACCAGGCAGTAGCCCCAGGAATTCTGAGAGGTGATTAATGAAATAGTGTCTATGAGACCTATTGAATGATAAGGGGGAAAGGTAATACAACAGTCCTGATGACAAGCAAGAAAAAAGGGGCTCACCCACCAAAAATCTTCACCTGCCAACCTCCCCTCTACATGATAACAGTTCATACTACAGATATAATAAAGAAGAAAACATCCTTAACATTCAGCCCACTGGAAGCTGTTACTGGCCCTGAGTACAAAGGTGTTTTCACTGTCAGCCAAACAGATAGGAATTCTAGGGAAGTTACTCTCTCTAAAAATTCCTAGGACCTCAAAATGAAACACACATATACTGTTCTCAGAGCGTCATTTCAGAAACTTACTGGGACCGAAACCACACTCGGTTCACACTAACCTGAGATCTGTAGGGCCCATACTTCCTCTTCTTCACAAGGATATCCGCTTGGGCTATAAGGACCCCACATATTCTGAGTTACCTTTTCATTCTTCTGGGTGGCACAAGCCTGTTGTACTCAGGTGAGAAGACAGAAGAATTCTGCCCTATCACATGGGCAGACGTGGTGTTCGATTACCTTCTATCAGTCAGATTATGGGGTTAAGGAACTAGATCAAATTACAGTCCCGGAGTGTTCAGGCATTGTAATGCAAGTAAAGGTATGGATGACAGTGGACTGCTGCTTTGCCCTCGGAAAACACCAAGCTGACAAAAAGTGCAGTCTGAGCCTAAAATTTTACCAAAAACTGCCCAGAAGCTCTTAGTAAAGCAGAAGTGTAAAATAATGAAAAGTAAAGCTAAAGTGTAAGATAATGAAAGCTGACTGCATCAGAGCCTGTTAGCTCCATTCTGCTATTTATAGTGCTGTGGCTCACTCAGTATCAACACAATCATTGCTGAATTAGATATGACTAACAGTTTTGGTTGATCCTGTTTAATTGGGTCAGATTAATGAGCCAGCTGCCCACCCATGTGGGAGAACCATTCACCATAAACTAGATGTTGATGTTTAATGTAATATTAGATTCTCTTTTCCCAAAATTGGTTTGAATTATACTGTTAAATTAACCTCTCTTTCCCCTCAGGCCTCCAATAGAAGCCTATAGCCAATAAAGGACTGAGCTAGCTCAGCCTGTCATTAAAGCAACTTCTCAGGAGCTAAGTCCCAGCTGAAGGGAGGGTCTGGCCTCTGAGTTAGAGATGCTAACTGTTTGTGGTGGTGAAGAGTGAAGAGCCAGGCATCCTGGATTCAACGCCCCGCTCTACCACTTGTTAGCAATGAGATCTCGGCCAAGTTTCTTAACCCCACTAAACCTGTTTCTCCATTTGTAAAACAGAGCTAATAATAATACCTACTCAATAGAGTTTTTGATGATTAAATGGGATAATCCGATCTCCAGCAGACAGCACCAAGGGCCTAGCTGGAGAAGTGGGTCCAAATACGTCAATGGGCAAAAGACCTGCAGAAAATCCTAGAATGAGAGAGGCTGAGCCAGCAGAGCCACAGAGCAGAGCAAGGAACAGCTCAGAAGGAGAAGTGCTCTGAAAAATCCCACAGACAGGCAGAAATGTTTCTGGCTGGATGTAAACATGTTTCAGACAACTTGTGATATGGTCACTTACAGACCCAAGATGAAATGAGACCCAGATTCTGTCATCCATGGCTCCAATCCACCCTGCCAGCTTCATGTCAACTACAGTTTTGTTTCGTTTTTTAATCTATTCTTTTTCAAATTCTTTTCCCAATTAGGTTGTTACAGAATATTGAGCAGAGTTTCCTGTGCTGTACAGTAGGTCCTTGTTGGTTATCCATTTTAAATACAGCAGTGTGTACATGCCAATCCCAAACTCCCTAACTACCCCTCCCCCCCTTCCCCAACATATTGAGCAGAGTTTCCTGTGCTGTACAGTAGGTCCTTGTTGGTTATCCATTTTAAATATAGCCGTGTGTACATGTCAATCCCAAACTCCCTATCCTTTCCCTCCCACCCTTCCCCCCTGGCAACCGTCAGTTTGTTCTCTAAGTCTGTGAGTCTGTTTCTCAGAACAGGTTTAATCAATATATTCTCTCTTCATCTAGGTCAACGATAAACATGCTGGACAAAACTTTTCCTTAGAAACTACAATTATTTCCCCAGTGGCCCGTTAAATAAAGGTATTTAATTCTGTAGAGAACAACTTAAATAGGCTATAAAATAATGACATGTATCACAAAGTTCAGCAAACAAAATGTTCAAGTGAACATCACTTCAACTATTTTCATATGAACCCCCAAAATGATCCAGCTGTACCAGGTGATTGCATGATATTTCTGAAGCACACGAACGAGGATTCTTAAATCCCTGGTTATTTGATACTGAGATATAAACTGGTAAACAAATACACAGCTCTCTGAAGTCATGTCAGCTATACCTACTTTCCCTTCATTGTTCAGTGCTCAGCTAAAATTTATTTTCTCTTTGCTTTTGTGTCCTTTATTTTGCAAAGGTATGTGCATTTGAATGTGATAATAAAAGCTTATAGCCCAGGTGAGAAATTTCTTCCAGGGTCATGTGTAGGAAAAGCTATATACTTCCCTTAAGGAAATAGTGGGCTTTGGGGGACATGGCAGTGGGAGGGGGAGGGGATAACTAGTAACATATCACGTCTCCCTTTTCACTTTAGCCAGGAATCCTAGACCATACTTGAAACTCAATTCTAGTGGTTCATTTGTGTTCTACTTATATACCAGGGCACGACTTTCTACTCTAGTTTTTATTTTTCTGAGCCTGATTTTTAATTTATTTGTAGCTCACCACTTTATGGTATGTGCTTATTACAAGTCTCTGAAAATATTTTGTGAAATGAGGTAAAGTATGAATAAAAATTAAACAACGATCAAAATTTTTATATTATGTAAATGGCATTATAAAATGAGAGGCAAGATTAGCCTTAGTAATTAGTCAAATAGTATAAAGGAAAAGACATAAATATTAGAAAGTGTACAACAACATTCTTTTTTTTTAGTTTTGAGGGTTTTTTTTTATTTTTAGGATTTCTGATAAAAATGCAGAACCCTCTTGAGGAGTTAATACCTTAAGACTTTTATCAGTAAGTTAGCAGCTTACTGAGCACTAGCTAACATGTGTGCAGGATTATATGCAGGAGAGGATCATGACCAGGAAAAAGATACAGAAAGGGTAGGTAAGATAGCGTCAAGGATCAACCTCAGCTCATCGTTTTTAAATGGTGCTGCTAGCCACAAGGATCCACCTGGGAATATTTTATAGTTCCTTTGTGCTGTTATGCTAAATGTGTCAATCATGGTGACAGCCCTGCCCATTGCCCTACTGAAGGGGCAACCCTGGGACCCGCATTTTACCTCAGCAAGAGTCAGCGCTTGACCAGAGCACTGTCAACCCTGACTCCCATCCTAGCCTATGATAAACACAAAAGATTTGCTATTTAGCCTAATTTAGCAGCAGATCACAAAACACAGGTGAAGTCATTTCCATAATCATATTGCTACTACCAAAATTTTCCCGTCATTAAATTAGAACAGCCATATCTGAGCTAAACAAAAGTCTCTACTCTTTAATTTTGCTTTCCATTTTTTGTGTAACTAATACACAAACACGGTTCAGATTTCAAGAGACACCCTGCCTCCTGGGCCTGGAACTATTCTGTTCTCCAATGAAAGCAACAATGTTGCCAGTTTATAGTTAGTCTTTCAGAAATTTTCTATTAATTCATAAAAATTTATAGTCTCAGGGACTTCCCTAGCGGTCCAGTGTAAGACTCCCTGCTTCCACTTCAGGGGGTGCAGGTTCAATCCCTGGTTGGGGAACTAAGATCCCACCTGCTGCACGGAGCTGCCAATCAATCAATCAAGTCTCACAAGCTAGGAAACTGAAAAAAACCCTCATTTTTTTCCTTTAACCTACAGCATCCAGTTAATTGACAAGTCCTAAATTATATTTCAAAAGACTTGTGAGCTTTGTTGTCCTTTCCCATTTTATCACTACTGCATGAGTGGCTTTAATTTTCTCCCTGACTCTGTTAATCTCCCTTCTTCCACATGGCTACCAGAGTAATCTTTTCTGTTATTAAATATGTTATGAAATGTGTATATTACACATATGTACAATAGAAATATACATACAAAATGGCATATATGTGTGTGCTTTTTAGAACAATATAACATCCCACATGCCTACCACCAGCTCGAGTCATAGACTATCACCAGCACTTTGGAAACTTGCTTTGTGCCTTTTGTTGCCTGTTTGTCTCTCCCTCCCTCTACCCCAGAGTAATTACTTTTCTAAATATTGAGTTTTCGCATTATCTTGGGATTTATTGCACCCCAATAAAATAAATGTATAGTTTTGCATGTTTTTTAAGTTTTCATAAGGGGAATTACACTGGACGCATGTCTCTTGTGACATGGCAGAGATCATTGTTTTCATCTCTCAAAGTTCTATTGTATCTTTTAAAATATCTTCTACGTCTCTAATTAGCATATTTAATCTTTCCTCTAGCTTTTTGAACATATGGAATACAGTCATAATATTTTAATGCTGTCATGTATAATTACATCTTTGTCATTTTTGGGTGAGTTTCTATTGATGTATTTTTCCTGTAGTTATGGTTCATATTTTCCCGCAGCATTGATTGCCTGGTAATTTTTGATTGGATGCCAAACATTGTTTTTTCCCTTGTTAGAAGCTAGATATTTCTGTATTCTTGCAAATAGCCTGGAGATTGGTTCTGGGCCATAATTAAGTTAATAGGAGACAGATGGCCCTTTTAGATCTGTCTTTCAAGATTGTTAGGTGCGCCCAATTCAGCATTTATTCTAGAGCTAATGATTCCTCACTTCTGAGCCATGACTGTTCTGAGTTCTCTATACAATGTTCTATGAATTATGAGGTTTTCTGATTCGGCAGGAGGTGGGGGGAGGACGGGAATGGGCAGTGGACAGGTCCTTTTCTTAGCCCTGTGAGAACACCAAGTGCTAGTTCCTCTAATCCTCTTGGGTGACTCTTTCACGGCCTCAGTTAGTTTCCTCATGTGCACACACTCTTCAGTACCCTGCTGAATATTTGAGGGGAACCCTCTGTAGGTCTTTGGACTTCTCCGTGATGCTCACTCTCTCTCCTCCCCAGTACTCTGTCCTGCAAACTCTAGCCCTCCAGGTTACCCCAAGATCTTAGTCAGTATCTTCAAATCAGAGAGTTCACCAGGCTCCACCTGGGTTTTCCCTCCCTGTGCCATGGCCTGAAAACCTTCTCTTGGCAGTCAGCTGGGGCAATTACAGGGCTCTGTTTTCTATCTCTCAAAGAACACTATCCTTCATTGCCTGATGTTTAATATCTTGAAAATTATTGTTCCACATATTTTTTTTCACTTTTTAAGTTGTCGCAGGCAGAAGGGTAAATTTACTCCATCTTGGCGGAAGCCCGATAAATTGGGTTTTTTATTCTGTTACGTAAATATCCTCAAATTAAAAAGTTATAAGCCCCTTATACATATAACTCTTATACAACTAAAAAGTCTTTTTTTTTTTTTTTTTTTTTTTTGTGGTATGCGGGCCTCTCACTGTTGTGGCCTCTCCCGTTGTGGAGCACAGGCTCCGGACGCGCAGGCTCAGCGGCCATGGCTCACGCCCGGACCGGGGCACGAACCCGTGTCCCCTGCATCGGCAGGCGGATTCTCAACCACTGCGCCACCAGAGAAGCCCCAACTAAAAAGTCTTAAAATTTTACAAATTAATTATAATCAAATCCAAAAGTGAATTAATAACATTAATTTAAGGTGATTAATGATGTGATTTGGTTTAAACAAGGCACAGTATTAATTGCTAAAGCATAGGTTTGCTTTAGTTTGGCTGTGGTGACTCACTTCTCCCACTGGTTCTCTGTATTTCAATCACTGAAAAATATTCATCTCATTCAGCCTTCACTTTGTTCAAACATGTCACTTATATGTTAAGTCTACTCCTGTTCTCTTTGGTATCTATATGTGCAACTGTGAATACTGAACTTTCATAGCATTATTTGGCTGCTATGATGATCCTGATTATGCTTATATTAATTTCTAAATAATCACTGAATTGAAAAAACAAAAATTTTTAAATTCTTGTATAAAACATCCTATTTGATATACATTGTTTCAATGCAAGACAATAAAACTTCTATCAAGTTGGTAGCCACACTGAAAAGGCTAAATATATATTTCAGCCAAGAGAATTCCTACAAGATAATCTCTACTTTATCTAAGATGATTGACAATGAGGAGAAACAGGGACTGAAGTTATGATGAGCTAAAAAATACCTGCAAGAGAAAGGTGGGGAAACTCTATGAGAATAACCAAAATACCTGCCAGAAAAAAGCACAGGGTATAAAAGTGAATGTGACAGCAGATCATCTACAAAGGAGGAAAATAAGGAGAGAGAGAAACTCAAGAGGAAGAATCCAAAGAATATCACTGTCTGATAGAAAAAAACAAACCAAAAAAGTGAGACAGGGAAAAATAGATTATCTAGAATCTTTATGGATAAGACAGGAGTGACAGAAAAAGCAGCATCTCTGGGACAGAAGAGAAGCTACACCAGCTAAACTGACAAAGAAAAATCATTGCCACTTTTACCAAAAGCCAGAGTATAGATCTGAATTATACCCCGAATGGAATAAAGTTCTTTCATCAAAGGCGAGGTGAGTTTTTCAACCCTGCATTGGACCAGCCTGTCTGGGAAAGTTAGTCACCTGCATCCGTCAAGCAACAAGAATTCAGCAAGACAGCAAAAAGAGAACCCTACATAGTGCTTCCTTTCTCAGCTCAGTTTCAAGGTCTTATTTGAGGTGCTCTACATCTGCTTCTGTTTCCTGAGTGCTCCCCTGGTTTGACCTATAACTTCTACATGACCCCTGACTCTCATGAAATTTTTCCCGCAGGGTGACTTGAGAGTAGCCCTTCTGTTTTCTATTGTGCTTCACTCTTGGCCTTTTCACTGGCTTTCTTGAACCTGGTTTATTTACTTACTCTGTTTCTCCTTGATTCAGTGATGCTACCTGCTCCCTCTCAGGGTGAGGGAAAGTCCTCCAGGGAACAGAAAGACCCAGAGTATGGAAAAGGGAGAAAGAGCCATCAGAGTAACTATCCTCCCAGTGGTGAGGTCCCCACAGAGACCTAAGAGCTAGGTGGAATGCCAAGAAGAACATCTGCTTAGTACTTTAAACATGCAAGACTGTTTGGCAAGTATGCCTACCTAGGAGATTTAGTAACTGTGTAAACCAACTGAATGATATGAAGTTCACATGAGAAAAAACTCTCAACTAGGGAGTGCTCGTGTCTCAGAATCCCCACTGTGCAGCAGAGGTCAGTTGTCTACACAAACCTAGACAATGTGTGTTGGAGTAGACAAGTGGGTGCCAGGAAAATGAGAGAAAGTGGGGAAAAGGCAGGATTCCAGGATCCTGGTCTTTGATAGGAAAACCTTTCCCCTTTGTATTCTCTGGTGGTGACAGAGAGGGGGGAAATCTGAGACACATCAGAGGTGAGATGAGATGCCATGCCCTATTTTAGCTCAAAGGCTCCTTAGGAATTTAGCATCATCTACTCTCCATATACTCCACTTTGGAGCTGGTAACGTCAGGATCAGTGTGATGGAACTCCAGGTTCTCATCAGTGGACACTCTTTTTCATGATAGAGTCCACTGAGGACATTCACAGGATTTGTCTGATAACGCGGCACTTAGGGGGCAGGTCCAAAGACTGCCTGTAATTCAGGAGACCCTATGGCTTCACCATGTAGTCTCATTTCACCTCAAGTAATCACTGCCTTATCCTTCATTATTCTATTTAAAGTATACTGATTATTAAAAAAAAAAAAAATTCTGCCCAAGGAAGCAGAATTATTTTAACGGCTTTCATCTCTACATTGTGATTTTTTTGTTTTCTGAAAGTATCTGAATGTTTTCACTTAGTTTATAATAAAAATAGGATCCTAGTAAAATATACAAAGGATTTTAGAGCTGGAAAGAATATCAGATTCTAGTCCTCTTTATTTTATAAAAGGACTGAGGTCTACAATGATTAAGTCTTTCAACAGAACTCATACTCTGTAAGAGCTCAAAAATATTATTCCCATGAAACATCCAAGGTTCCAAGGGCTTAGTTAATTCACCCAAAATCAACAACTAATAAATGACGAAGCTCGTATTCAAATTCAGATGTCTCCACTGCCTTTGGAGGCAGCTGTGATATGGTCGTGAAAGAGCAATCGGATACCAGCACCCATTATGCTGTGTAGCCTTTCTCATGCAGATAGAGAACTGTTCTGCATACCTAGATTGGTAATGTGAGCGCAATGACGTGCTACATTTTGAATCAATGCTAAGCAAAGGAAAAAGGATTTGGGGTTGTCTTTCTACTTGTATTTCTGGAATCTGATCCTACTGTAAACAGAATAACAACTTACACCTGTTTTTTTCCCCAGAGTCTTATTTGAATTCTTCCTAGCTTTTCCCCAGCCCTGGAGCCTCCTGGAGTAGTGTTCCTTTAAGGATGTTATGTGGACCACCTCAACAAGGGTGGACTCCTTTTTAAAATATACAGATTCCTGCATCCCACCCAGAGTCACCCAGTCAGTATTTCCAGGACAGAGAGGTGGACTGGGAGTTTTCATATTTATGTCTCCCTGGAGGCTTATGTACACTGAAGTTCTGAGATTATACAGAAATGTCACTGACTGAAACTGCAACAGTCTTTGCCTGAAAATAACAGAACTGAAATCATGATTAAAATACAGTAGCCTTGGAATATTACTCAGCCATAAAAAGGAACGAAACTGGGTCATTTGTAGAGACGTGGATGGACCTAGAGAGTGTCATACAGAGTGAAGTAAGTCAGAAAAACAAACATCGTATATTATCGCATATATGTGGAATCTAGAAAAATGGTACAGATGATCTTATTTGCACAGCAGAAACAGAGACACAGACATAGAGAACAAATGTATGGATACCAAGGGGGAAGGGTGGTGGGAGGAATTGGGAGATTGGGATTGACACATATACACTATTGATACTATGTATAAAATAGATAACTATTGAGAACATACTGTACAGCGAGGGGAACTCTACTGTGACCTAAATGAGAAGGAAATCCAAAAAAGAGAGGATATATTTATAGATAGAGCTGATTCGTTTTGCTGTACAGTAGGAACTAACATTGTAAAGCAACTATACTCCAATAAAAATTAATTAAACAAAAAAAAAGAGTAGCCTCCAGGAAATCCTGAGTCAGGAAACTGAACTTTTGAGTGCAGTTTAAAAACTATCTTCAATTGCCTTCATAACTTATTTTAATATATTACTCCAGATACATGCTAATTTGGAAAAAAGGGAAAAATGGCAAGAAACAGCAATTCCCACTAGACAGCTACTTTTAACATTTTGATATATTACCTTCCTACCTTCTCTTTTTCTTTTTTCCAAGAAAGCTGCCTTTTTGTAACATAAGGATGACTTAAAAATGAACTCCTTAGTCAAAAGCAATATTGTGTCAAATCTCCATTAGTGCAAGGATAGTCATATTGGCAGAAACATTGCAGTCAGGAGTGGCAAACCCATAACCTGAGTAAGTTCTTTCCAGTGAGGACAAATTGCCGCCCCCTCCATTGTGATCGACCTGCCACGAGGTATCCTTCTGGTCTTTCTTGGGGAAAGGGCTGTGTAAAGGGCACAGCATCAGTCTCTGCTGTTGGCAGGTTTAGGCACTCAGCAATGAGGATAGCCACACCAGCCCTGGGGGAGCGGGGTGGGTACATGTTGTTGGGCCCACACATAACCTTTACCCCCACCACTGTGGCTGGTGAGCAAGCACTGAGGTAACTGCAGGAGGCTGCCTGTCATTCACAGAGCAGGTCGTTCTGTCCACCTGTTTACTGAAAGTCTCCTCTACATGGATGCCCTTTGCTGAGTATTACAGGACCCAATTTTTTTTCACACTCTATATTCATTCTGAAAGTTTCATCCACATACCTCTTTCCCCATCTTCTTTGTCACCAACCTGCCAAAACTCCTTTTTTCTGAGTCCCCAACTTTTAGACAAACTGCCAGTCACTATCCATGAATCAGTATATTTGCATTTTTGACCATCTCTCAATGCAGACAAAGTGGACAAATGTATTCCTCGAAGTTCTACTCGCTGAGAGGATTTTCCACAACTGTCTTGCAGGGACACCCCTGAATGGAGTTGTAATGCTGCAGCCATCTGCTTCGAGTTGATGCCAACACACTGTGAAAAACCAGCTATAAACTAGGCCTTAGCTTTTTTCTTCCTCGGTCCGATGCTTATGTCATCAGGAGCTGCTTGCACTTAATCTTATTTATACCATTTCCACTTGATGTTGGATTGCTGATGCCTTCAACCAACCTTGTATCTTGGTGGATGAGAAAACATCCAGTTCATCATAGGAAGCTCAGGTCATATGGTCTCTTAGATGACCCAGATCAGAAGTTCAGCTGGTACCAGGATCCAGTAGCAAACCAAGAGCTGTTTCTGAAAAGGATAGTTATCTATTCCAAAACCCTAGTGGCCTGTGCTTTTGCTAGCATGACTGTTGTAGCCAGCCTTTAAAAGGGTTCCCAATGATCCCCACCTCCTGTCACTCATGCCCTTAATCCCATTCCCTTGGGTATGAGCTGCACTAGCGGCTTGCTACTTAATAGAATATGCAAAATGATGGGATGTAACTTCAGATTAGGTTATTAAAAGACTGTGGCTTCCATTTTCAGGTCAATATCTGTCTCTGCCTGTCTGTCTCTCTCTCTCTCTCTCTCCACTCACACTAGGGAAAGCAAGCAAGCTGCCTTGCTGTGAGAAGCCCTATGGAAAGGCCCACGGTTTATCATCCTGGAAGGAACTGAAGGAAGCCTGCCAACAACGATGAGTGAGGTTGGAAGTGGATCCTTCAACCCTACTCAAGCCTTAAGGTGACTCTAACTCCGCCCAGTGGCTTGGCTAGATTGCAACCTCAGGAGATGTCATGAGCCAGAACCACCGAGCTAAGCTGGTACTGTACACCTGACCAACAGAAACTGTGAAATAATAAATGTTTGCTGTTTTAAGCTGCTAAATTTTGAAGCAATCTGTTATGCAATAATGGATAAATATAATGACTATCTGTGGACTTAGGGTTGTTCTACACAATATTGCTTCTGACCAAGGAACTCCTTTCTCAACTAAAAAAGTGTGCCAGTAAACTCATGCCCACTGAGTTTATTGGTCTTGCCAGGTAGGAAGGACATCCCTCAGAAGCAGGAGAGCTGATAAAAGAGCCTAGTGAATCAGTCACAGTGCCAGCTGAGAAACAACACACTGAAAGGTTAGGGCGCTATCCTGTAGGATGTAGGCTATTCTTGGGATCAGACACTAACATAGGGTATTCTTTTCTCCCATAGCCTGAATACATGAACCAAGGGGTAGAAGTGGGAGAGGCTCCTTCAATATAATAGTTAATTACAACCACCCCACCCAAATTTTGTTTTCCATCCTTGCAAGTTTGATTGCTCTTGGTTTAGAGGTTTTAATTCCCAAAGGCAGAATGCTCCCACCAGAGATCATGACAATACCTCCAATGAACTGGAAGATAAGACTTCCACTGGCTATGTTGAGCTTCTCATGCTACTGAAATAACAAAGAAGAGATCATTGCTTTTCCTGGGGCAACTGCTCCCAATTACTAAGGGTAAACTGAGTAGCCGCTGTAACAGTCCAGGAGGACTATGTCTAGAGCCCAAGGCATTCTCTGAGTTCTCTCAAATCTGGTTGTACAAGTTAAGGCAAAACTACAGCAACACATTAAAGACGGACCACTAAGAACAGATTTAGGGTATTTAGGTGTTTTTAAATTATACAATGATATAAAAATATAGAAAAATACATGTGGGATTATTTCCTGATATGTTATATTAGAATACTGTTTTAGATATTAGAAATAAAGCATTGTTTTATTTGCCCATGTTAAAAAAAAAAAACACAGACCACTAAGATTTAGACCCTTTGGGAGTGAACTTTTGGATTGCCTCCATCAGGAAAAGAATGCTGACTGCCTGTGGTGCCAGCTGAGGGTAAAGAAAACAGAGAATTTATAGCAGATATGAGTGCACACAACTGCAGCAGTTATGCAAATTTTCTTCCTTCCTCCTTATGTATACATTAATATATATTTACTTATTTTTTCCTTCCCCTTCAGTGTCCCTCTTTATTTTCTATGAGGACTATTACTGGTGATTAACCAATTTGGTCTGTATGCTACAGAATATTTATTTAGTTGGGATTGAGTAAAACAGATAATAACATCCCCCAGCGATGGCTATGGTTGACTGTTGGGACTTTAGGTTTCTTTTGAAGAAGAGGACGGAAATATCTTTGTTTGTGAAAAGGATAGTTGCATCTTGTGAAGCAAAAGCAAAGAATGTTATTGTTGTAAGATAGAAACATGTAAATGGATACTGAACGACCAAAAAAAATAGATTCTGCTATAGCTATTCACTGTCTCTCAGCTCTAAGCACACCTTTCAAGACTCTGTTCATGATGTTTGGGTGTATAAACTAAAACTTCCAGACTCCCTTGCCAATTGGTTTCTGGTTAGATTCTGCAAAAGGGAAGCCCAAGGTGGAACTTGGAAAGAGGAGAGAAGAAAGGACTCTTCCTGCTTTCAGCTCCTGTCAGGGATGCTCCAGCAGCATCAACAACAGCAGCTGCCAGCTATGGCTCCAACCGGACTTTCTTCAGCTGGCCCTGCCACATACCCTGCTATGCTCCCTTGGCAGTAAGGATATTAGTTCCACTGTGCTCCCTCACCTGCTGGGCCGTACCACCTGAACCACCTAAGCACCTGCCAGGTTGCATCCCTCTCCTTTAAAAGTCTGAGTACCAACCACAATGCTCCTGAGGTCTGATAACCAGCTAAAGAGTACCCCTTCTTGAGAGATGTGATCAGTCCCAGAGAGCCCCTCCTTCAAAGTTGTAGGTTCTGATAAAATCACTTGTATTAGTCAGGGGGTCTCCAAAGAAATAGAACCAATAGGAGAAAGATATACAGAAAGACATACAGAGAGACAGAGAGAGACTTGTATGGAGGCTGAGAAGTCCCACATCTGCAAACTGGGGACCCAGGCAGGCCAGAAGTGTTGTTCAAAGGCCTGAGAGCCAGAGAGCCAATGGTGTAGGTTCTCGTCTGAGTCTGAAGGCCTGAGAATCGGGAGCACAAAGGGCAGGGAAAAATTGATGCCCCAGCTCCAGCAATCAGGCAAAGGGCAAATTCAACCTTCCTCTACCTTTTTGTTCGGAACCAATAGGAGAAAGATATACAGAAAGACATACAGAGAGACAGAGAGAGACTTACAGGGTATTGGCTCATGTGATTATGGAGGCTGAGAAGTCCCACATCTGCAAACTGGGGACCCAGGAAGGCCAGAAGTGTTGTTCAAAGGCCTGAGAGCCAGAGAGCCAATGGTGTAGGTTCTCGTCTGAGTCTGAAGGCCTGAGAATCGGGAGCACAAAGGGCAGGGAAAAATTGATGCCCCAGCTCCAGCAATCAGGCAAAGGGCAAATTCAACCTTCCTCTACCTTTTTGTTCTATTCAGGCCCTCAAAGGATTATATGAAGTACACCTACATTTGGGAGGGCAATCTGCTTTACTCAGTTCACCAATTCAGCTGCTAATCTCTTCCGGAAACATCCTTACGGACACACAAAAATATACTGTTTAAACAGATCTGGGATTCAAAATTTTTCATCATACGTTTCAACAGTTCTAGGAAAGACGGTAATCAATGTTATAAATATTGTCATTTTAAAATAAAATTATTCCATCACTCTCAAATTTATCCACTAGACTCTAAAAACCATAGCTGTTTAATATCTACCATCTCCATTAAAAAAAATACATTCCCTTCCCCCACAATTTTATATTTTTATGCTTAGAAGTTCACCTTGTTATATTTCTCTGCAATAAAAATATGTATTTTAATTTACATTGTTTTAAAATTTTCAGTGAACACAAGACTCTTAAAATTTTTTTAAATTTCTTCTGGCTTGATTAATTACTATCAGCATTATTATACAATGGAGCATAACAAACATATGTTTTGATATACCACAAAATATAAAAGTAAAATTTATGGAAATACATCTCTTGGGACTTCCCTGGCAGTGCAGTGGTTAAGATGCCACACTTCCATTGCAGGGGGGCATGGGTTCGATCCCTGGTAGGGGAACTAAGATCCTGAATGCCACGCACTGTGGCCAAAAAATAGGGAAAAAAAAAAAGAAAAAGAAAAAAACGAAATATATCTCTTAATGAGATTGATGTTCTTTTTTAAAAAATTAGATCATGTATCTATGGACAGATAATCTTAATTATTGGGATGAGATAGAGCTCAAGGAAATCAATAACAAAAAGGTTATCAAGTGTGGGGCTTAAAAATATATAATTGTTGTGTGTATTATTTACAAAATATTAATAATATAGATTATAGAAGCTACAACACACTCCACATGGTAGGAGTGAACAGATAGCAGAGAAGTAACTCATAATTCTTACTAAGCGGTAATCTACCAAAGTTTAAAAAAAAATAGATTTAGGGCCTCCCTGGTGGCACAGTGGTTAAGAATCCACCTGCCAATGCAGGGGACACGGGTTCGAGCCCTGGTCCGGGAAGATCCCACATGCCGCGGAGCAGCTAAGCCCGTGCACCACAACTACTGAGCCTGCACTCTAGCGACCGTGAGCCACAACTGCTGAAGCCTGCAAGCCTAGAAGCCCATGCTCCGCAACGAGAAGCCACCGCAATGAGAAGCCCGCGCACCACAACGAAGAGTAGCCCCTGCTCACTGCAACCAGAGAAATGCCCGTGCACAGCAACGAAGACCCAACGCAGTCAAAAATAAAATAAAATAAAATAAAATAAATTAATTTAAAAAAAGATTTAAATTTTCTAGTAGCCTTTCGGCAAAGCTACTGAAAATGTTTCTCCTAATAATCAGAAAAATAAGCTTTATTTAAAGGTGTCATGTTGATCTGGGGAAAGTAAACATTGGAGCTTTCATCTCCTTACTTAAAGTAATGCAAATATATATAATAAGGTACAGGTTTATCTCTTGTTTGAGAAGACTTTCAAGAGACTAATATTTCAGATTGTCCCTTTATTTGGTGCCTTTGAGATTTTCTTATATTCCAGGGGAATACACCATAGGAAAATTAGGCTGGGTAAAAAATAAACTTTACTTTTGTAAAAAGGATTATGGAGGCTGTGAAAGAGAAGCTAAAAAGGAGAAACTGCAAAGTCCTACTCTGACTGCAAGCATCTCTATTTTAGAAAGAAGTACATATTTAAGTCGAGAAATTTGGAAACATATTCTCTAAAAACTACTGACATCTGAAAACTTGAAATTCATGGGAAGGCTTTGTGAAACTCAAGTGGTATGAATACCCGTGCTTGAAAGTCACTAAAGAATATTTTTAAAGAATATCAAAATATTAAATGTACCCATTGTGCACATAGGGTCCAATCAACAGAATTACTTGGATTAGGTCGTTATTAAAAAATGAAGACACATACTGAAATATCAATACAATTTCAGATATAGAAGTAGGAACAGAGGTACAATTTTGTTTGAGGAAAATAAACATCTTCTTCTAGAACTTCACAAACATTTCTTTGCAGTAGTCCCACCTTTATTTTACCTGAAGCTGAGACTAACAGTAGTGACACACCCAAGCCAAGATTAATCATAAACCCATCATGTACACTGTTGACCTTAAATCTCTTGCTCCAAAATTCCCAATCTCTGCATTCCAACCAAGCTCCTTAACACTGCCACACACCTCATCAGAAGCAGCAGATATCATCACTAGTCTTAAAACCCCCAAACTTATCACAGCCCCTCCAACAGCTATACTAAAAGTGTAGTTTGACTCTAAAATAGAAAGACATTTCATGCCTTGTGTTATAGCAATTATAAAATTTACTCCCTGAAAATACAAATAGCAAGCAATACTATCATCATCATATTTAAAACAAATTGAACTCAACTGTCTAAGGCCACAGAAATCACTGAAAAGAATTACGATTATGTACGTGGAGTAGTTTTTTTCATTACACCTTTTTATACAGACTAATTCTGCACTTTCTGAATGTTTTATAATATCATCCTCTGGATCTGTATCTTGTACTATGTTTTTTTTGTTTGTTTTTTTGAATTTTATTTTATTTATTTTTTTATATATCAGGTTCTCATTAGTTAACTATTTTATACATATTAGTATATATATGTCAATCCCAATCTTGTACTACGTTTTAATCATTACCAGATTAAGTCCAAGACAGAACTAAGTCTGAATGAATGCCTCACTATATTACAATAAGGCATATTTAGCTGTTACATAAAACTAGTTTCATTTGAGTCACAACCTCAATTGCCTACAGGGACCAGGAAGTAATCTAAATGTGGAACAGGCTAGGTGTAAGACAATAGAGAGTAATGAAAAGCATTCTGTTCTAAAGGCAATTTTTTTTTAATACTATAAGCCAAACAAAAACATACCTGGGGCTGATTTGGCCAAATTTACTAGGGTTGAAATTTTGCAATTCCCATTGTTTAGCTTTCACAACATACTCAACAGATTCAAAATCAATATCTACCAAATATCCACTAGAAAGAAGATACATATAATGAGACAATGCTTATTAAATGTTATTGTTGACACAGCAAGTACATGTGTACAAAGTTGTCTCATTAAATTTTACATGAGATTCTAGTAGTGATTAGAATTATACACAAATTACAGATCAAATCTACATCCATAACTTAATATACTATATCAAAAATAAAAACACACTTCAGGTGAAAAGAATATTTTATTTCAATACTTTAATACTGAAATCAGCTATCATACATATTCACCAACTCTTAAATTTCACTGTCCCTATCTATCTCAGAAGACAGTCAAAGTGAGATTAATAGGACGAAGCATTCTCAGCAAATCTAGAACTTTCTGTACTTCATCTCCAAATTTAAGTCAGGTCCTTTAATAAGTTACTGCTTATTCATTATTCTATAATATTTATGAAATGATTAGTGCAATACATCATTGAGGTATCATTTAAAAGGCAAATACCCTATAGATTTGGATTTGTCATCCCGATTCCTTGGCACTCAATAATGTAAGTGTCTTTAGAAGCATCTTCTTCATCTTCTGATTTCTTCACAGTAAATTTAGCCTGAAACCAGAAGAGCATTTAGTATATAAATAATATGAAAAGCGATAGAGGGACGAGCTCACAACTCCAGCTTAAATAGGCAGTAGTTAATACCAAACTCATTTTATTGAAGAAGCTAGAGATACAAAGATCAAATGACTCATGTGAAATTCAATGGCCTAGATATAAAATATTCTGTTCCAGAAGCATGGTCCTTGTTCAGAGGTATACATATCTGTGGAGTTCTGTCAGAATATAGAGCCTGGGCCCTACTCCATACCCACTGAATCAGAACCCCCCGGGAGTACAGCTTAAGCAAATATAAATTTTAAAATCTCAACTGTTAATAATACTGCATCTCTACTACCTACTTCAGCGCAGGAAGGGGGCCGGGGAGACCCGCCCCCGGCCGGCAGCAGTCATGGTGAGCGAGGCGTCCAGGCCCGGGAGGGGTGGTTGGGCCCCCCCCCAAAAAAAAAAAAAAAAAAAAAATCTCAACTGTTAATAACACTGCATCTCTACTACCTACTTCCTAAAATTTTTCTAAAACATGGCACTGAAGCATTTATACTTCTTTTATCTTGTCAAGTATCAAAATACCCTTTAATTCCCTCAAATTTTCTTGCTAATTTAATTCCCTAAATATACTATTTAAAATACCTAGTTCAGGGCAGAAAGGTAGAGGGAGGTAACAATTAACATCTTCACTCATCTTTATTGGGCTTAACGTATTTTTCACTTAACTAATTCAAGTTTGGCTTTGAAACATTTGACCTCTATCATTATATTGTGGAAACATGATTTTTTAAAAAGCAAATGTATTCATTCTAAGAAAACTGAATTAAAATCAAAACAACTGAGTAGGCTGACTGAATTTGTGACAAAGGGATTTCAAGTATGCCTAAAACCTTTTGATTCTCTGAAATACAATGTGAAAACCACCACTCCAAGGCCCTGTTGAACTGTAATATTTACAAAATTATTCCAGTTTCAGTATTATGTGGCAGTGCACTGACACACTGGACACTGAAAATTACTGTTGAATGAATAAACACTGAATCTGAATTCTGAACTAGACAGACAATTTATATAGTATATATATTTTTCTCAAATTATAAGCACTATATAAATATGAAACACAGGTAACAATTATGGAAATCATTTCTAGCCTATATATAAACCTACTGAAAACTACAAAAATTTAGAGTTGGAAGGAGCCATAGGGACTACAGCACACTCTCTGACCTTACTGATGAATTATCTGCACTGAGATAATGATGAAGCACCTTTGCCCCAAATCACTGAGTTAAAACACAACAAAGCTGAACAAGAAACTAGAGCTAAAAATTCCAGTTCACGGCACTTTCCACTGTGTATTCACTTCAAATAACATGTGAGTGTCTACTATGTGCAAAGTACTGTAGAAAGAATGAATACAGGGCTTCTGTGGTGGCACAGTGGTTAAGAATCTGCCTGCCAAGGCAGGAGACACAGGTTCAATCCCTGGTCCAGGAAGATCCCACATGCCATGGAGCAACTAACCCCATGTGCCACAACTACTGAGCCTGTGCTCTAGAGCTCACGAGCCACAACTATTGAGCCTGCAAGCTACAACTACTGAAGCCCACGCGCTTCAACAAGAGAAGCCACCGCAATGAGAAGCCCGTGTACCGCAATGAAGAGTAGCCCCTGCTCGCCGCAACTAGAAAAAGCCCGCGTGTAGCAACGAAGACCCAATGCAGCAAAAAATAAATTAATAAATAAATTTATTTTTTTAAAAAAAGAATGAATACAGCCTTGTCTCTGCTATCAAGAAGATCACAGTCTACGTGGGGAGACAAATAGTAGTTACAAAATACAGCATAAGTAGAATAATAAAAAATACAATTAACTATCTTTTGACATCAAATATAATTTGCCTTTGCCTTTGCCTCCTATCAAGCCTTTTCCTACAATTTAACCAAAATCTACCTATCCTTTCTAATAACAACAAAAAAAGTACACATTATTAAGAATCATACAAATAACATGTTAGGAGTAGGGCAACCGTGGCTTTGCACTTGGTATACCTCTGTAATGCTTAATTTCTTAATACTACTGTACCTTATTTTTATAACTTTTAAATGCTTAAGGTCAGCACCTTCCTTCATAAAATTCTGAGTTATAAATTTCATATTATTTTATAAAATTACATTATAAAGACTATGGCAAAATGGAAATATGCCACGCATTACTGAAAAAAGCAAGAAATGAAGCTGTATGCATTAACTGCAAAAAAATGCAAAGAGAAACAATTTTAAGAGAGGAGGAGAATACCTAAACGTCAAGAGTGGTTTTACTGGCAAGGGGGAGTTAGGGACAGCTTTTTTCCTCTATTTTCTAAATTTTCTATAAAGAAATTAGTTTCAGATGAAATATACACGTCACATTTTTAAATTTAAGAATCCTGTAGAAAAGGTATAAATATGAGCTTATTCAATGTTAAATCGTTTTTCACTAAAAATTATACATCTAGGGAATTCCCTGGTGGTCCAGTGGTTAAGACTCAGTGCTTTCACTGCCAGGGCCTAGTTGGGGAACTAAGATCCCACAAGCCGTGCAGTGCAGCCAAATTAAAATATATATATATATATATAAATAAATATATATATATATAAATCTACTTTTCTGAAACTGAAAGGACTGGTAAATGTTAGAAGTCCAGCAAATACTCTAGTCTACCCCAATAAAATCACAAGAAAATAAAACATTTAAAATTTTTTATAGGGCTTCCCTGGTGGCGCAGTGGTTGCGCGTCCTTTATATAAATAAAATTTTTATATAAATAAATATATATATAAATAATATATAAATATATATAAATAATTTATAATAATTTAAGTTTATAGCCCACTGCAAATCCCTTGTGATTTGATTTTATAGTTCCCATTAAAACATCTTCAGCTACTGGAAGGCAGTACCTACCACACATGAGCTTAGAGGTATGCTCTCCCAGTTTTCTCAAAGCTCAGTCCTGCTGCCACTAAGAAACTATCCTGAGCAATTAATTCCTCTGCCTTACTAGACTCATAAGTAAAATGGGATTAATAATAAATAGCCACCTAAAATGGTCATGCAGAGTGAGACAACTCATTTTCACTGCTGAGTGAGCTCAGTGTCTGCCACATAGGAAGTATTCACCGAATGACAGCAATTACAATTACTATTAAGTCTTCTGTTGATTAAAATGTGACTCCAAATTGGCCAAAATGAAAATCAATTACTCTTTCTGATAGAATACTCACCTTTGCTAGCTGTTCAGCAAAATGTATAGCCGTTTGGGTATGGAGTGTAATTGGTCCTGTTTTTATTCTGGAAATTCCACTGGCTAATGCCATGAAAATGATCAGCTATTAAAAAAAGAACCAAGAAGAAAACTCACACATTTACTAATATTTGGGGTTAAAATTCTACTGCTTTCCATATGAAAATACTATTGATACTAGAAATCAACATAGCTAAAAAAGAATTTCTATTTCTTTAGGTTTCCAAAAGTCTTAAGATGATACAAAACCTGTGTTACCAAAAGTCTGTGGTGTAGCACAGAAATGCTTAGTAGCAGATCTCAATATAGATTTTTAAAATTAATGTTTAAGAATATAGAGTTGAAAGTTAATAAATTTAATCAGGCCAACTATCTTTGCAAGCTATTTTATATAATATGAAAGTTTCTTCCATACTCTAGAATTACAACATTTTAACACATAAATAAATACACTAATACAGAATTACTGGAGTGTAGACTAGTAAGAAGGAAGAGACTAGAAATAAGGAAAACTGTCTTAAGAAACTGGTCAAGAAATCTTGAGTAATACATTTCTAAACATAGACATCTGATTTGCTACTAAGGAGAAAAAACTATGGTAGAAAGGAAAATCTATCAAGACAGTGCACCATAAAAAGATTGTATTTGTAAATATTCACTAGCACTTCTCAATGTGAGTGGATATGTTAAGTTTGAGAGGTGTATGACACATCCAAGCAGAGATGCTGACAGGCATAAGAAATATAATGAGCATGCAGTTAAGGAGAAAGGTCTGGGCTAGTGATATAAATTTAGAAGCTGTCAGCATACAGATGGTACTAAAGCCATGAGACTGTACAAAATAACTGAGGGACTGAATACAGATAAACAAAAGAGGTGTGAGCCTAAGCCCAAGGGCTCTCCAAAATTTAGAAGTTGAGAAGAGGCAAACAACAATAACAAACGGGCAAAGAGACTAGAATGTAAGGCTAGCGAGATACAAAGATAATAACAGTATTTCAGAAAGCAAGCGAAGAAAGTATTTCAAGAAGGAAGGAGTGCTCGATTGTGCCAAATGCTGTAGCCAGGTCAAGTAAGATGAGAACTGAAATTTATGGTATATAAATTCCAGAATAATACCTAAAAAATGGACTGAACTAGGACATACCAATCAGTGTCTGAAAGTCAATGACTAAAATTTATATTCAATCTAATTGCCCAATATTTGAATCTAATAGGCTTGAAGGTTTTTATCCTAAAAGTGTCATTACCTGGTCTTGCAGATACTCATCCACAGCACCACCATGTCTAAGATTTGCTAACAGCATTTCAGCAGCTTCAATTCCAACCTTGTCTGCATTAACACCTACAACAGGCACAATGTAAAAAAACTAAATTAAATACTAAGAGGCAAAAAGTTTAATATATCCCAGTTAGCACTGGTGTAATATCTTTTAGGCCTCTGAACTCACCCAATGTAACCTTTAGGATAAGATCTTCATGTATATTTAATCGTCTGAGAGCTTAGCATATGCAGATATTTTATTAAATGCACAAGTGGAAGAAAAAACAGGCTGCTTTGGCCCTGTTTAAGAAGTACTAATTGGGCTTCGCTGGTGGCGCAGTGGTTGAGGGTCCGCCTGCCGATGCAGGGGACACGGGTTTGTGCCCCGGTCTGGCAAGATCCCACACGCCGCGGAGCGGCTGGGCCCATGAGCCATGGCCGCTGAGCCTGCGCGTCTGGAGCCTGTGCTCTGCAACGGGAGAGGCCACAACAGTGAGAGGCCCGTGTACCGCAAAAAAAAAAAAAAAAAAAGAAGTACTACTTATAGGGGGACTTCCCTGGAGGTACAGTGGTTAAGACTCCGTGCTCCCACTGCAGGGGGCACGGGTTCTATCCCTGGTAGAAGTAAGATCCCGAATGCCACACGGCACAGCCAAAGGAAAAAAAAAGAAGTACTAATTATAAAACCAATTTACAACTAAGTTATGACCCTATAACACTACACCTTGATTTCAAAATTTTAAATTTGCAATTCATATATGTTAGAGAAGTAAGATCCCGAATGCCACACGGCACAGCCAAAGAAAAAAAAAAGAAGTACTAATTATAAAACCAATTTACAACTAAGTTATGACCCTATAACACTACACCTTGATTTCAAAATTTTAAATTTGCAATTCATATATGTTACTATTAGTCGGCAGCCGATTCCATTAGAATTAAAGGACTTTTTTTTAAGTCAGATAATTTTCATCTAAGGAAGAACAGATAAAAATTCTCAGATCAAATATCATAAAGTTTTATTCCGTTAAGATTTGAACTATTTATTTATTTATTTATTTACTGTGCCACGCAGCTTATAGCAACTTAGTTCCCCGACCAGGGATTGAACCTGTTCCCTGGCAGTGAGAGCACCGAGTCCTAACCACTGGACCACCAGAAAATTTCCCGGTATCACCTAATTTTGAAAATAAGTCAGAAAATTTATTCCCATGTTCTACTTCCTACTTCTCTACACATACCACAAATATTTGGTACAACGCTGAATACAAAATAAGTCCATCAGAAGTAGTGGAATGTCAAATGATTCTTTTTATTTACTTTAAACTAAATGAACCCTTGGCTACAAATAAAAATGTCCTTTGAAAAATGAGAATATGGTTATTTTTTATTTTATTTTATATTTGGAAATTCATTTGACTATGTCTTGATAAAATTTACCAGAAAAGGGGAAATCAAATTTTTAACCATTTTTTTCCCTTACAGCAATTATTATAATAATATAACAAATTAAACTATCTTCACAACATCAATCAGGCAAGTATTTACATGACTGAATGAAATGGTTTGGAATATGTATGAATCTTGACTTCTTGGGTAAACCACTTTGCCTTTTCCATTTCTTCTTCCAGATGGAGATGGAGATGATAATACCTAAGTTGCAAACTTGCTAAAATTAGAGATAATAGGGCTTCCCTGGTGGCGCAGTGGTTGAGAGTCCACCTGCCGATGCAGGGGACGCGGGTTCGTGCCCCGATCCGGGAAGATCCCACATGCCGCGGAGCGGCTGGGCCCGTGGGCCATGGCCGCTGGACCTGCGCGTCCGGAGCCTGTGCTCCGCAACGGGAGAGGCCGCGACAGTGAGAGAGGCCCGCGTACCGCAAAAAAATAAAAAAAATAAAAAATTAGAGATAATATTTATAAAGCTTCTATTACCAAGACTGGTTCATAATAAGCTATTAATAAAAATAGTTAATATTGAGTACCTACTATGTGTGTACCATACTAAGTGATAGAAACTGGTTCCTTTGCTACGGAGACATCAGAAAATACTCATATATAAGAGTATTTAAAAAATAAAATAAAAAATTAGAGATAATATTTATAAAGCTTCTATTACCAAGACTGGTTCATAATAAGCTATTAATAAAAATAGTTAATATTGAGTACCTACTATGTGTGTACCATACTAAGTGATAGAAACTGGTTCCTTTGCTACGGAGACATCAGAAAATACTCATATATAAGAGTATTTGAGGTAAGTGCTAAGCTCTATGGTATAAACTATATCCAATGAGATTTCAGAAAAGGAAATTATAGGTTCTAGAATAACTTGAGAAGGTTTCATGGAACATGAAGGACTTAGGTGAGACCTTGAAGAATGGCTAAAATTTGCAAGGAGGATGTGAAGGAGAAGGAAGGAATTCCTGGCTTTGTATCAGTAGTATCAGAAAGCAGTAGACACACTAAGGTTTCTCAAGGTTTCTCTGCCTAGGGGCAAAGTATTTCTCAGAGCCATTCACATTCCTTCCTACCCAGCCTCCTTGAGACAGAATAATGGTACGAATGGATCTAACATAATTACCACCTATTACTAGCGGTCTGTGGCAACTGAACAAAATGAAGTAAATATGAGAATTTTTCTTATTAGTATTATGTTCTAAACAAAAGAGCAAAATCCTAGTTTCTTCTGAAAACAAGGCTTTTCTGACAAATACTCTTCTGATATTCTACAGCTTTCTTAAAACGGTCTCAATTTTGATGGTTTATAACAAATTAAAATGAATATTCAATGATTTGGGGCTTCTTCTAGCTTATTAAAAGGACAAAACTATAAAATAGTTATCAGGCTGAACAGAGAAAGCTAAAGGACTGATTATAGCATCAGAGAGATGCCATGAATTACCACATATACTGAAGGAGGAAAAAAAGTGCTTACTACAAGCTAGGCAGTTTCCATACATAAGAAACAGGATTGATAAACCAGAGTCATAATTCATCTTAGCAAATTGATTTGTCCCATAGTAAAGAACACTAACTGAAAGACGAGAAATCAACAAATACACAGATATTCAACTATGTAAAGACAAATACATTCTGTCCATACAGCAATCATATAAAGTTGGAAGGGACTGTTATACATAGATAATGGTCCAATCTCATTTTTCAGATAAGCCCAGAGTCACCATGAAAGATAATGACAGACATAGGACCAAAACTTAGGTCTTCTTGCTCAGTTTAGTGCTCTCTGTTATAATACACTGCCTCCATCTAAAACTGCAAGATTCCCTCAAAAAAAAACCCACAAACAAACCTCACCTTTGCAACAGGATTAAAGAATGTTATAACTGGAAGGATTTCAGAGATTCTTCAGGCTAACTCTCTCACTCAATAGATAAGGAAACTAAGGTCAAAATAGTTTTAGTAACTGAGACAATGACAAAAACATGACTAGTTACAACTTACTGCTTCTAATACATATGGTGGTGTGCACAACCAGCCAATGTTGCTTCTGATAATAACGCTTAAACAGGGCTTCCCTGGTGGCGCAGTGGTTGAGAGTCCACCTGCCGATGCAGGGGACGCGGGTTCGTGCCCCGGTCCGGGAGCATCCCACATGCCGCGGAACGGCTGGGCCCGTGAGCCATGGCCGCTGAGCCTGCGCGTCCGGAGCCTGCGCTCCGCAACGGGAGAGGCCACAACAGTGAGAGGCCCACATACCGAAAAAAAACAAAAACAAAAAAAAAAACAAAAAAAACCGCTTAAACGTTAGGATTCAGAGTCTAGTAATTTTCTAGTTAATTTAAATCAGAAATAAAAAGGGGATCTGGATATTGGGATCCACGACATTCTCTGAGATGCTTAATATATAGACTACCTAGACTAAGAGAGAAGACCCCAAGGTCTTTGCATTTGCTAATGACATGTCCTTTGACTTAAGTGCCTGACAGGAAACAAGCGCAGGCACCAGAAGGAGTCAGGCAACCTCAGTATGCGTGCTGCTCTATCCTCTATTCCCTCCTACCACTATAATTCTAAAAATAAGTACTGTGCATTCTACATGAGCGTTGTCCAAAGACAACTTCAAAGTAAAAACTGTCTCATATGACAAAGTGAAAAAAAATGTTTATGGAATATTAGGAAAGAAAGTTTTTCAGGGCTGGCAGTAAAGTTAATTCCAAGTATTGCTCATAACAGAGTAACGGTCCCTTTATGATGTCAATGCAACATATCCAAAAATATCTTCTACCCTGGCAAACTAACTCTACCTCCCATAGTCACAAGTTTTAAGTATTTCCAGTTACCCAAGTTAGAAATCTAGAAGGTCATTACACTGCACCCCTCACCCACCATTTCCAGCTGATCACCAAATTGTCTGTTCACCCTCCTAAATACCCTTATATCAGTACTCATCTCTCTAGACTCAGTCCCTGCATTCCTTGGTGTAGGTCCTCACCATTTCCGACCTGAATTGCTGTTAACAGACTCTTGTCTTCCTGCCTCCACTACGGTTTTCCTCTAATCCTCTACACAGCTATCAGACTTACTTCCAAAGACCTGGAATTACATCCCTCTTTAAAACCTTTACGTTTTCAGGATGAAACCCAAACCCCTTTATATGGCCTATAAAGCCCTTCAAAAATCTGTTGACCTCTCTAACCTCATTCTCTGCATTGACCCAGATCCTGTACTCATCACATACGGTTCTAGTTGCCCAAACGCAGAACTACACTTTTATGTCGGCACTTTCCTTTGTCCTTCTTCCTTAGCTCTCACTTTTCTATCTGGCTAACTTCTACTTATCTACAGAATCCACTGGAGGATCACTGAATGGCACAAGACAGATTTGGGGTCAATCAGCCCCCAAAGAATAAGCTGTTCTTCTCCTGTGTTCCTACGGTGCCCTAGGGATAGAACAATCACAGCATTGGTCTGTCTCCTCTGCCAGACTAAGCCAGGAGGCAGAAACGGTGACTCTATTTGGGGTCAATCAGCCCCCAAAGAATAAGCTGTTCTCCTGTGTTCCTACGGTGCCCTAGGGATAGAACAATCACAGCATTGGTCTGTCTCCTCTGCCAGACTAAGCCAGGAGGCAGAAACGGTGACTCTGACTTCTGAATCCTTCATACATAGTACCTGGCACACCTTGGTACCTAACGATAATACAAACAAACTGAACTCACATTCCACCCAATGCCTGCCAAGCACTTACTACTTGTAACATAGGGTCCTAGTCTCTGCTTTATATTTTGCATTATCTTTGCCCTCTCAAGACTTAAAGATATTGCATGTAGTGGCTCACTGATCCATGTTGATTCCTCACTGCACCTAAGAAGTATTGAGTATACACTAAATATATGTTTTTGATCACTATTTCTCAAATTTTATAATACCTTAGAGAGCTTGTTCAAACAGATTCCTGGGCCCCACTCACAAAGATTCTAATCTGACACATGAGGTGGGCCCCAAAATTGGTATTTCCAGCAAACTCTCAGATGATGCCAATATGCTACCTGTCCGCCAACCACACATTGAACAGCACGGTTTTAAATAGAATTCATTTATGTCCAGTCAACCAAAGGTGTTGATTTTACCTATCTATTACACTGGTTAGATTTGACACCCAGCTGTATCTAGATCAACCAACTGAGCAGACTAAAATTATCTGAAGTTTTTGTATTCAGCAGTAATAATGTGGTTAAATGGCATAGCGAGGGTAAGCATCTTTTAAAGATGCTACAAAGTAGGAATAAAGCAATCAACTGCCACACAAACAGTGAAAAGTTCAATTAGAAGTTGCCTCAATGGCAAAAGTAACTTTAAATACTAACCAACAGATGCATACATGTATCTACTCTCCCAAATACTACAGAAATTTCCCTTTCACAAAAACATTCAGTATTTTGAAATCAACACTGTAATAACTGATTCAGGGAAGAACCATCAACAGATGCTAAAACCACTGGATGAAAGTTGTATTGAGATAGGATAATCAGATGGTGTCAAAGTATTATCCCAGAGTATTTATTAATCATAAAGGGAAAATGGGGAATTCCCTGGTGGTCCAGTGGTTAGGACTCCGTGCTTCTACTGCAAGGGGCACGGGTTCAATCCCTGGTCAAGGAACTAAGATTCCACATGCTGCGAAGCATGGTAGAGATAGACAGGCAGGCAGACAGACAGATAGGTAGGTAGATAAATAAATAAATAAGGAATCTTTATAGCAGACAGACCTGGACAACACCACCTTAACCAAGTGATCAGTCAGCTGTACTGATAAAGGGCATACTGACATAACGTGCACCCTGATGTGATATAATAGAATGTACACAAAATCACCTGTGCAATATTCTTACTAAAAATGTTTAACCGGAATAAATCTAATCATGAGATAATCAGACAAATTCAAATTGTGGAAAATCCTATGAGAAAATGGCCTGGACTTTTCAAAATGTAAATATCATGAAAGGAAAAAAAAGGTGAAGAGACTATTCTGTGGTTTAAAAAAAAAAAACTAAATAGACATGACAACCAAATGCTGTGTGTGCTCAAAAACAAACAAACAAGCAAACAAAAAACCCCATACTGCTCTAAAGAATATTTTGGAGGTATCTGGTTATGTCTGAATATAATAGACAGGGAAACTCCCTGGCAGTCCAGTGGTTAAGACTTCACCTTCCAATGTAGGGGGTGCGGGATCAATCCCTGGTCAGGGAGCTAAGATCCCACATGCCTCACGGCCAAAAAGCCAAAAAATAAAAACAGAAGCAATATTGTAACAAATTCAATAGAGACTTAAAAAATGGTCCACATCAAAAAAAAAATCTTAAAAAAATAAATATATAATAGACAGATTCTTTGGGTATAAAAATGGTAATGTGATTATGCAGATATTATTCTTTGGATGGACACGCTGCAGTATTCAGGGGTGAGACTTGGTACCTGCAACTTGCATAGAGATGGTTCAGAAACACACACAACATGTAGCTAAATGTTCGTAACCAGTGAATCTAGGCAAACAGTGTATGGATATTCACTAATCATTCAACTTCTCTATAAGTTTGAAAATTTTTAAAGTATAAGGTTGGGGGAAAGACTGAAAATTTAATTGACTCTAAAATAGAATCAGTTAACCATATCCTTTCAAACTTGTTATCCATCATTCTACAACACCCTAATCCTGACAGAGAATTAAAGAATTGTACAGTCGCACTGAGAACAGTGGACCCCCTTCATTTAGCTATACCTCGTTTACCAAGCGATGATCCAGCGAACAAACAGCCAGTGGATGTCTCAGCAATAATGCTATATAGGGAAAAAAAAAGTATTACTATCTATGCTATAAATATTCCAAAATTACATGCAAATACAACACAGGAGAACAGTGACTACTAAATAAGCAGAATTAGATCTGGCTAGTATATTACAAAAGTGAAAGTCTTCATACAGAGACCAGCATGATTAGCATTCTCCATCTTCATCAGGGTATGAGTATCTTTCAGCACTTTGGACAAGAAGTCACACTAGATTCTAATCCACTCACAGGTAAGGAATGGCCCTCCCAGAAGTCTTGTCATCAGCACTAAGGGGTACCATTTCAAAGGCATACTGCACTCATTATCTTAAATGAAAAGGTCTTTCTACAGAGATGTTTGGTTTTGTTTTATAGTTTTTAGATAGTATTATCATACAAAGAAAATGCATTTACTTTAAACCCTTTAATAGAAAATCTGAAAAAGAGAGCTTAAATTTAAATATCCACAAAAGATACTTTTATTCTTCAAAAATATTAATTAAAGCATTATAATATAATAATTTATAACACTTAAATAACTACTAAATGGATTAATATACTATATTTCTTTTCTAAATAGATCTTTGCCGTATCTAATATTTACTTGTAAACTGATTTCACATTTGAGATATAGAAAAGCAACTGGAAATATTTCTCTTAGGATCATCTTCAAAGGCTAACTTCTGATCAGCTTAAACATTTAAGTTCGCTATATAAACAAAAAGGGTCTTATAATGTAATAAAAGGTAAACCATCCTCAGAAAAAAAATTCAGAATGAAATAATCATCATAATTCATCACACTGTTGTTTTAGGTAGGAATGCCCTTAAAAATATATCTTCTTAAAACTACAAATTTAAACAAAAAAAAAAAAGACAAATCTTTAATTAAAATAGAATAATTATTTCAGGGCTCTCTCAACCAACATCTAGGAAAAAGTATATTGTCTCACATTATTCCATTTCCATTGCCAAAAGCTTGGTCTTTAGGTTCCTGAACAGGCTGGATGTTAACATACAGATCCCTAATCTCCTTTCTGATGCATCTTACGGCTGCCGCTGCCATATCTTTTGCTACCTATTTTGGCAAGACAAAAAAATAGAATAAAATAAATTAATGATTATTTTGACAATTGCTTTCAAGCCTTCAAAGACATATAATTAATAACTTTTACATGCATCATATAAAAACACAATTTTCAACAGTAGAGAACACAGAATTTTAAGAAAAATTTTTAATGAAAAGATTTATTTAAAAATTAAGTTCTTTCAATAATTTCAAAATTTAGATGATATAATACTTATCAAGACATGCATACACTTCTAAGATCATCTAGACTTTATTTTTTATTACTTTATTTTATTTTTTTAAATTTTTATTGGAGTATAGTTGATTTACGATGTTGTGTTAGTTTCAGGTATACAGTAAAGGGAATTAGATAGCTTACTTTAAATGGCAAAACACCAGCAACAAAAGCTCTTCCATATATCTTAGTCACAGAGCCACGGTCAGTTAAATTTATTGGATTCAACTGTTTAACTGGCGACATTCGGATAATCACTTCACCACCTCCTTTTGGGTAGTAGCCCCTATGAAAAGTATCATAAATACTCACATAAACTGATTGCACGACAAAAATAAAGCTCAATATTTACAATAAAATAACATGTGAGTGATATCCAACTATATAATTCATGTTTGAAACTTCCAAATAATGTTTTAGATCTGTGTTGTCCAATATGGTAAACTCAAGCTACATGTGAATGAATATTAATTAATTAATTAATCTATTTATTTATTTATTTAGGCCACACAGCTTGCAGGATCTTAGTTCCCCAACCAGGGATTGAACCTGGTTGAAAGTGCAGAGTCCTGGGCTTCCCTGGTGGCGCAGTGGTTGAGAATCCGCCTGCCGATGCAGGGGACACGGGTTCATGCCCCGGTCCGGAAAGAGGAGCCTGTGCCCCGCAACGGGAGAGGCCACAACAGTGAGAGGCCTGCATACCGAAAAAAAAAAAAAAAAAAAAAAAAAAAAGAAAGTGCAGAGTCCTAACCACTGGACCACCTGGGAATTCTCTATTTAAATTTAAATTTAATAAAATTTAAAACTTAACTCCCCAATCCTACTATCCACATTTCAAGTGCTCAATAGTCATATGTATCAAGTGACTACCATCCTGGACAGATAAGGAACATTTCCCTCAGTACAGAAAGTTCTATTCAACAGTGCTGTTTTAGACTTAAGCTACTTAATGGTAGGAGCTTGGTCTATTTTGTTCCTGCTATATTCCAGTGCCTAAAACAATGTCTGGCACATAGTAGGTGCTCAATAAATATATGATGAATATTTAGTAGCTGAACCACTAATAAAATTTTAAATCAAATATTTAGTGTCACTTATTCTACAGAGATGCTGAGAACACATAGATGAGAATGACAATGCTCTTATCCACAAAGAACTCCCCATCTCGTAAGATGGGGCTCCACATATAATCTACTAGGACACAAGCCAGGCTGTAAGGACTACAAGAGAGATGTAAATAGGAACTCCAACTGAGGCACAATCACTGACAATTCACATAAGAAATTACAAGTTTCATTTTCAGAAAATGTAGGATTTCCAATTTTTAGGAGAGCAGGGGAAGAAAAACATGAACAAAGATATGGAAGTCTGAAGGCACAAAGTATGCTTAGGGGATGGCAGCAATCATGTAGTTAGAATACATGGAGGGGAGGGAGGATAAAGCTAGAAAAGTAAATTGGAATAAGATTGCAAATCACTTAAATGCCACACCAAGAAATATGGCCTTTTTACTATGTGGCCTTACAGAGGGAAGGGAAGCCTTACAGAGAAATAACCTGAATGCCCAACATGTCTCTTAGAAAAATAATTCTGGTTGCTCTGTGGAAGAGAATCCCTTTTACGACCCTGCAGTGCCCATTCCAGTTGTCTGCACACAGTGAGCATTCTGTCTGTGGTGAGCATGGATAATTCCAGATATGAAGGTACCTCAGTGTAGCAATTCCCTTTCAAGTCCCCATGCCTCTGCTGCTTATTGTTTTTAAGCCACGAAGTACTATTATTTCCTGTAAGATATGTATTAAGTGGGTTACGGAATGACAGTTCTCCAAGATCTAACTTTTCCACTATTTTTAGCACAAGTAGTGGGTCAAAGGGTTAAGAAATAAGTAACTTACCTCATTTTAATGTCACAATTAAATGTGAAACCAAATTTTTCAACAATTGGCTTGAAAACCTGAAAAAATCAGTTTATTGTTACTTTAATCACCAATATTCACTGTCAACAAGTATATTTAGTAAACAAAAGTGCTCTGCACTGAAGCAGTAATGAGGCACAATGGATAAACAGTGATATAAAAATGCATAGGCTAGTTCTATTTTTCAAATAAAATAACTGACACGTAGCTAAAAGTTTAACATTTAATTAATCAGAGCTGTGCAAGTCTATGTAATGAAAAAAAAAAAAATCAGAACTCAGGAAACTTGATCCTAGCAGTTTTTAACTGCAGAGGCCAGTATTTCCTAACATTCTCAATATAGTGTACCGTAAGAAATTAGGGGGTGTTGAATAGCATTCCATTCTGTGTTCTCAATTTTTTTTTATATAGTTGAAATCTCACTGCACACACATTTTATACATTTTTCCCCATTTAACATTATAAACAAAAGCATTTTCCCAACATTATAAAACTCCTCCTAAAAAATATTTGAATGACTTCATGGCATTCTAGCTTAATTTACCTAACCATTGTCCAAGTTTTCATTATTACATAATTATGTATATAACAATAATTATAGTATATAATGCTCTGCTCCAATACCTTTAACATTATCTTTTGCTGCATTTCCCAATATTTAATTAGGGTCATTTCCTTGAAGTGGTATTACTAGGTGAAGAGAGATTAACTTTCATTATACATCCTATCAAACTGAATTTTAAAAGACTGTACCACCTATTAAAATGGCAAAAAAAATTTTAACTGAAACCTGGACTATCAAGTGCTGGGGAGGATGAAGAAGAGCTGAAACTCTCCTAGAGTGCTGGTGAAAATGCAAAACAATGCAGCCACGCTGTATGCCAAAACAATTTGGCAGTTTCTCAATAAAGTTAGACATAAACTTACGATTACAACTGAGCAACCCCTCTGTAGGTATTTACCCAAGACAAATAAAAACTTATGTTCAGACAGAAAAATCTGTATGTGTTTATAGTGGCTTTACTCATACTTGCCAAAAACTGGAAACAGTCCAAATGTCCTTCAACTGATGAATGGATAAACTGGTACTGATAAACAAACATCCATACAATAGAACACTACTTAGCTTTCATTGCTGATTCAAGCAACATGGATGACTCACAGATTTATTTTTTTAAATTTATTTTATTTCAGTATTGTTGATTTACAATGTTGTGTTAATTTCCAGTATACAGCAAAATGATGCAGTTATGGGACTTCCCTGGTGGCACAGTGGTTAAGAATCTGCCTGCCAATGCAGGGGACATGGGTTTGAACCCTGGTCCAGGAAGATCCCACATGCCGCAGAGCAACAAAGCCCGTGTACCACAACTACTGCGCCTGTGCTCTAGAGCCCACGAGCCACAACTACTGAAGCCCGCGGGCCTAGAGCCCATGCTCCGCTACAAGAGAAGCCACCATAATGAGAAGCCTGCACACCACAACAAAGAGTAGCCCCTGCTCGCCACAACTAGAGAAAGCCTGCGTGCAGCAACAAAGACCCAAGGAGGCAAGAATAAAATAAATAAATAAATAAATTTATTTATTTATTTAAAAAAATGATTCAGTTATACATATATATGCATTCTTTTTCATATTCTTTTCCATTATGGTCTATCACAGTAGGACCTTGTTGTTTATTCACTCTATTATATAATAGTTTGCATCTGCTAATCCCAAACTACCAATCCATCCCTCCCCCATCCTACTCCCCCTAATCAGATGTATTATAAGTGAAAAAAACAGACTCAACAGGCTATATACAGTATTATTCTTTTATATGACGTTTTGAAAAAAAGGCAGAACCATGAGAGAAAACAGATCACTGATTGCCCAGGGGTGGAGGGGTGGGATTGACTACAAAGAGGGATAACAGAATTTTCTACAGTAATTCTCTATCTTGATTGTGGTGGCTGGTTCACAATCATATATCAGAAATCACAGAACTGTACACTACAAAGGGTGAATTTTAGTATAAATAACCACACCTCAATAAACCTGGAGAAAAAGAGATGATACCACTTTTCTCTCCCACTAGTTGTATAAGCACGCCAATACTGAATTTTATCATTCTAAAAATTTATAGTCAAAACATGGTATCTAATTATTTTTTAAAATTTTATTTTACTGTGGTAAGAATATTTAACATGAGATTGATTGGTTGATTGATTGATTTTGTGGTACGCGGGCCTCTCACTGTTGTGGCCTCTCCCATCGCGGAGCACAAGCTCCGGACGCACAGGCTCAGCGGCCATGGCTCACGGGCCCAGCCGCTCCACGGCATATGGGATCTTCCCAGACCGGGGCACGAACCCGTGCCCCCCGCATCGGCAGGCGGATTCTCAACCACTGCGCCACCAGGGAAGCCCAACATGAGATTTATTTTAAGAGTACAACACAATATTGTTGACTATAGTTACAATGTGTACAACAGATCTCTAGAGCTCATTTATCTTACTGTACTGAAAATTTATGTCTGATGATTATTAACTCCCCAATTTCCCCCTTCCCCTAACCAGCATTCTTTTATTCCATGAATTTGACTACTTTAGATATCTTATATAAGTGGAATCATGCCAGTACTGTCTTTATGTGACTGGCTCATTTCACTTAGCACAATGTCCTCTAAGTTCAACTGTGTTGTCACATATTCTAGAATTTTCTTTTTTTTAAGGCTAAATAGTAATCCATTGTATGTATATACCACATTTTCTTTATCCTTTCATCCATCAATGGACATTTAGGTTGTTTCCACATCTTGGCTATTATGAATAGTGTTGCAATGAACATGGGAATGCTAATATCTCTTGGAGATTCTGATTTCAACTCTTTAGGATAATACCTAGAAGTGGGATTGCTGGATTATATCGTAGTTATATTCTTAATTTTTTTGAGGAACCTCCATACTGTTTTCCATAGTTGTTGCACCGTTTTGCATTCCCATCAACAGTGTGCAAGCGTTCCAGTTTCTCCACATCCTCACCAATCCTGTCAAACACAGTATTTAATTTTCACTTTGAGTTTTTCTTCCAAATCATAATCCCTGTATTCAGAAAATAACAAACTTATGTAAGTAATATAATATACATACATTATAAGTAATATGTATATAATAACTGAGGCTTTTTAAAGAATTCACTATGAGCACAGTTCTAAGATACAACACACAATCTAAAATAATTATCCTCTCCCACAACAGAACCAGACACCATTAAGAAATTAAACAGCTATGTACACAAAAACACTCAGGATATATTTAAATAGAGAATGAAGATTCAGAAGACTATGTGAGATCATCTTAGTTTATCAATAGCAACAAAAGCCCTTACCATGGCAGTGTAATCAATCTGTGGTGCCATTTCAGCATTAGTTCCACCTTTCAAACGAAGTTCTGATGGACAAGCAGCAAAGAGAGCACAGGGCATTGAGACCTGCATCAAGAGGCATACACTCCTAAGGAGAAGGCAGAACAGGCTTAGCTGCATATTCTTTTTAAAGTCTCAAGAAAGAGACATAACTACATATCACCATTAGCTGAAGCACAGACAACTGAGAAGGCAGGTACACACCCTCAAGTTTAAAGTTAAAAAACACTCCAGTGACTGAATGATAACATCCGATTAGTATTTCGCAGTAGAAGGAACTGGCCTTAAATGATAAGCAAATCTGGGTTTGAATCCAATACTAAATACATTAGCTGTGTGATCTTAGGTAAGTTCTAACACTTTTCTTTACCTTACAAGGAAGTAAAAAAAAAAAATTTTAATGAAAGCATCTTTACAATGTTTTTATAAAAGGATTCTTAAAAGTAACAGTTTATGAAAATGCATTCAAAACCATCAAGGTCTAGAAATATTCTGATGATTGTATCTGAGTCTCCACCATGCACAAGGCATCGTTCCAGATATTAAGATACAGTTCCTACCATGGTGGCATTTGTGGTATGATACAGTAATGTTTTACAAAGACTGATAGCCAAATATTTTACATGGAAAAAACTGTTAAGGAGATAATCCTTACCATAACTCACCTCTGTTTGGTCCTTATAGTCAAATAATGTGAGAAATCACAAGAAATAATTATAGAATATGTAGCATTTTATAAAATGAAACAGTCAGACTTTCTAAATGAGCTGTTATCTCACTTCTCCAAAGTCAAGGGAAAACAATCATACTAATACATAGACTAGTTTGAAAAGGAGTGCAACATAGCCTCTACATACCAAAAGACAGCCTTTACTTAACTTTCTTACAGCAATGATGCATGTGTACTGAATTAGACAGTCTCTATCACTGATAATGCATTTCATTAATTCAGTAAATATTTATTGACTGTATGTGTTAGGCATTGTAAGAGAAAATGCATGCAATATAATCCCTGTTCTCAGGAACTGAGCCTAGGAGCAAGTGAAAAAAACCTGGAAATGTTCAGTTTACTATAAACCATAGGTTTACAGCTACTGAACTTCTGTTTATTCCCTGAGAAACCCAACACAGCTAAAGTGTCTCTCTTCCATTCAATAAAATCAGATTCTAAGAAGACTAAAGAAAACCTTAATTTTAGAATAGTAAGGAACTGCAAAGACAAAGGTAGACATGAGAAAACACATGGTATTGTAATCACAGTTAGCGATGAAAATGTTAGAATTCAAATAAATAATATGTGTTTTCTTACTAGGAACAAGCTTGTCTGAGTCTACTGAATGGAGCTGGATTATCAACCTTAAACTCACTGCCCATACGTTCTAGTGGATTAGAAGCCAGAAGGCCTAGATTCTAATTCTAGCTCTGACCCTGACTCTATGACCTCTGGTTAATCATTTAACACCAGAGGGTCTTCACTCTCTCATTCACAAAGTGGAGGAAGGGTTGGAACACATGGTTTCTATCTTCTCTCCTGTAGCTCCAAAATTCTATGATTCTGTGTTAGTTAATTTTTAGATAGCTGATTAACTATAACATTTCCCCCCCTTTTGTACCAGAGAATGCCCAAAATAATAAGCTGACTATAAAGATACCTCAAAATGCTTTAATCCCCTTAAGAAAGTTCTCATTTGGCGAACTTCACCTTAGGCCTAGCAGCAAGCCCCTTTTAGCAGAAGTCTATTCACATCATAACTCAAATCTCAATCGTCACTAAACATTTTAAGCTAAAAAGAAAAATCATAATTTTTTGAAACAGTCATTCCTGAAACAAACTGGCATTGGGTTTATAGTACTATTTCTTACTTTACCAGATTTCCTAGTAAATGGATAGGATTTTGGTAAAATGATGCTGCTTACAATAACAATCAGCCAATAACACAGAAAACACAAAAATTGCTCTCCATGTTTTATCAATGAAAGGAGGGATTCTTGGAAAGGGATAAAGGCTCAATTTAATTGTTAAATATCCAGTTTTCAATGGGGAGAAAAAGCCAAGATCATATATAAAAATATCTAAATAGGATTGTATAAGTATCTATTAAAAGATAACAAAAATACCTAGACTAAAAGTAGAAGATGGCTCATAATTTGTTGTAAGCCAAGAACTAAATATGCTACACCACAAAGACTACTATCACTATAGACCATGAAACTACAGTTGTTTTCAGATATTCATTTTCTAAGTAATAAAACTAAAGAAAGAAATAAGCTATATACACATGTGAGAAAATTTTAGATAGGTATAGCAACAGCTACAATTAGGAAGCAATTAGGTATCTGAAACTTTACACAGTCTCTAACCCTAAAAGGTAAGTGTTTTATCTCCATTTTAAAAGTGAGCAAACTAAAGCTTCAAAGAGGTTAAGCAACTTGTCCAGTAAGTGGTAGTACCTGCATGTGCATCCAGGTCTAATTCCAAAACCCATACTTAAATGGAATGTAAGTGACACATACCCTGCTGTCTTGGTATCTGCTGTGTGGACTCCACCTTTGATCTTCTCTGGCGTAAACATTATTTCTGTTGAGCCGATTTCTGCCCCCTCCAGTTGCCCATCACAGAAATCTCGAATCATTTCCAGTCCAGATAAATGCTGAGGCCTTCAGGTCATAATACTGCATCAAAACGTGTGCATTCAGACTGCCTATATCCCCACTTTTTATGACACATTTACAAAACTTCAATGGCAAGAAAACAGCAAGCTCTAACCATAGTAAGTGCCAGAGCTCCCTTTTGGCTTTCTATGCACGTAGACTACCTGCTGGTAGGCATTATTTTAAGGGTTCCTTCCAGACCAGTTATTTTAACTATAAACATATATGCTGATAATATTGTTGCAAATTAGAAGTATGCAGAAGAGGAAAAATAATAAAACTATCTAAGTGCCACCAGTCTCACTTGCATTTCACTGAATAATCTATGATACCTACATGGGCTGAACTGTGTTCCTCTAAAATTCATATGTTGAAGTACCTCACAATGTGAGTGTATTTAGAAATAGGGCCTCGGAGGAGATAATTAAGTTAAAAGAGGCAGTCAAGAGTGAGCCGTAACCCACTCTCACTGGTGTCCTCACAAAAAGAGAAGATTAGGACATACCAGGGGTGCGCATGCACAGAGGGATAAGCATGGGAAGAGGGGGCAAGAGGGTGGTCACCTCCAAGCCAAGGAGAGAGGCCTGAAACAGAATCTTCCCTTATGGCCCTCAGAGGAAACCACCCCTACCAGCACCTTGATCTTGGACTTCCAGCCTCCAGAATTGTGCAAACATAAATTTCTGTTGTTTAGGCCACCTATCTGTGGTATTTTGTTATGGCAGCCCTAGCAAACTAATAAAACACCTCACACAGCCTTAATGAATTAATTTCCCTATTGGTGAAATGGGTTACTGCAAACTACTGCTGTGACAGAGAATTACTGTTCACACATATCAGTAATTGCCTTTTAATAATTTCAACATGGAGTGTGGATAAAAGACTAAGAGATAGTTGATCCATTAGAATGAAATATATACAAAATACAAGTACAAGGAATCAGTCTGTCTTCCCCCTGGGTCCTCTTCTAACAGGTGCATATACCTGACACTTAAAATAGTGGCATGCCTAGCTTCCCAGACAGAAGAAACAAGGTCAACTGTCAACATTTTTCCCTCTTCTACAACTGATAATCCTGGTCGTATCCACAGCTTCCTAGAGGTCTGAATGAAAGCTGGAATGACACATCTCAGAGTCCTTATGAGACTAAAACGTGCGGCAGCAGAAAATGCATCGGTTAAAAAGTGGGGTTTCCTCCGGCCCTAGAAGCTGTTCTGCCCTGATCTACCTTGCCCGCTGCTACGAGCTCTCCGGGTACTTGGACTGCCCGAGGAGGCGGGGAAACCGTTTAAAAGATAACTCATTAGGAAACGAGGACTACTAGCAAGCCTAACAAACCTCGCCCTACCCCCTACAATCAACCTAAGACCGTTTAAAAGATAACTCATTAGGAAACGAGACAACTCTAGACAAATAGAGAAAAAACATGGGCCTATCGACAGAACTTGCCCCTTGAAACTGTCAAGGGCGCAACAAGCCCGGCTACGGCTACGGCTAACCGCCCAGCCCGGAACACCGTCCCGCGGCCCCTGCGGCCCGGCTGCAGAGTCATCAACCCTGGGGCCGGCGGATCTTCCCAGCATCACCGCCGGCCTCCAGATTCCCAGCCCCAAGACCCGCCCCCCATCCCCCAATGGCCTGTTCCCCGCCCCGAGCCCCCAGTCCGCTCTCCACCCTCCAGTCCCGCTGCCTGGCTTCCCGACTTACCTAAGGCCCGGCGTGCTGCGGCCTGCTCGGATCTTCTGCACCCGCAAGGGGAGGCCCAGGAGACAGCTCAGAGCCGTAGACACCCTCAATATCTGCCCGCCCTGGTGCGGAGAGAAGAGAGAGAACATCAGATGGGCAAGCTCTGTGCCGCAGCCCGGACGGCAGCCGCAACCCGCCAGGCCTCGGGCTCGGCACTCACCCCTTCCATGATGCTGCCGTCCACCTCGACCCGCGGGCCCGCCATGGGGGGCGTCCTGGGGCCTGGCCAACCGCGACTCAGCCTCGGCCCGAGCGGGAGGAAGAGGAGACGCGGGCTCCTGCCTTGCAGCTCCGGAGGCGCGGTCCTCGCTCGGGGCCGCGGGGCTCCGCGTAGAGGTGGAGGACGCGCCGGCTCCGGCAACGCCCGACCCAAACCAAGCCGCTCTGCGCGCAGAAGCCGGGTTCGCCCGGCCCACAGCCAGGGCGCATGCGCGCCGCGCGGCGCTTAAAGAGGCGGCACCCACAAAATTTCGGCAAATGGGAAGCTGTCCAGCAGGTGGGGTGGTGGCCCGGGGAGGTTCCCTGGAGCGTGGAAAGAAATGTGTCCCTGGAAGACTTGCGCACTGAACACAGCAAAACGCGCAGGTTGCCGAAAGCCTCCCTTTCAACTCTAGTCGGATCCTCCAGTTGTCTCGCAGGCTTGTGCAAGCATCTGTGTTTATCTCTGTTTTCTCGGGGATCCTGCCATACCCAGAACTGGAGACTCTTAGAGCTGAAGATGTAGGAAAGGTCCCTGCTATGCACCGACCACCTTCTCTCTGGTCGGGTTTGCCTTCTCTGCAGCCTGTCCCTTGAAATGTGTGTCCCTGGTGCATTGATGATACCATGAGCCTCTCGTTCTTCGTGTGTGTGTCTAGTATTATCTCTTTTTCTTCTGCTAGACACCATTTATTTGGGGATGAGTGGAAAAGGACAGAATCAGAATCAGTGATATAATGCTCAAAAAAGCCAAAGTTATGCCACCTTGGCCGAGAATGAGTGCAAGTTCATGACTGCAATGAACAGTGCCACTAACGTAATTCACCTCAGAGGAGGGCAGGAACGACAACCCGCTTCTTGATTCCGCTTGTGGTTCAGTTCCTACATTAACTGAGTACCAAATCATATGCAAGCCTCTAGGTAAGCAAAGAAGAGTAAGGTATTTTCTGCCTCGAAGTTATTGGAAGTATATTGTAGAGACTGAGAAGTGATAAATTATAATGTCATTCTTCTTAATGATAATAATGTACTGTACTTATCTTACAGTTAAGTTAAGAGGGAGCAGCAATTAGAATATGATAAATCATAAAAAAATAGTCAACATTTATTGAGCACTTAGCCACTGCATGCATTCACAACCTGCTGAAGTACTTACTGTTTTTACTCTGATTTACAGCTGCATGTGTTAAACAATTTGCTACAAGGCCACACAGTTAACTAGCATACTGTGGTATGAACCGTGGTGCTCTGATGTGAACACAATTGTCTCCTAATCCCAACATTCCACCACTTTTGTAACAGAGAAAGCCCTGGGAATGCATATACTTTACCCAATCTCTGATACCAAAAGCAGACAAAGATGACATGGAGAAGAAAAATTTATAAATTTTATAAATTCAGATGCACCAGGATCAATCAAAATATTAACAAATAAATCCAACAACGTTTATGAAATACTATACAGTATGACCAAATTGGGATTAAATATCATTCTAACATTAGAAAAATGTTATGATGTTATATCAAAAACCTAAGATGCCATTATAGATGAAGAAAAAGCATTTGAAAAAAATCAAGATCTATTTATGATAAAACAAAAGCAAATGAACCTAGGAATAAATGTCAGCTCCCTTAACCTGATTAAGGACATCTGGAAAACTCTACAGCAAAGTTCATTCTTAATAACAGTAAATAATGGTAAAACATATGACACCTTTTAAAATCAAAACAAGATAGTAATGCCCACAGTTATGGCTTCTTTTCAACAGATGATGGAAGTCTAGTCAGATTTTACAAGAAAGAGATGAAAGACACAAGACTGGACAGACAAAAACAACACAGTCATTATTCACAGGTGATATGATTACCTACATAGAAATAATGCCATTTGCAGCAACATGGATGGACCTAGAGATTGTCATACTGAGTGAAGTAAGTCAGACAGAGAAAGAGGGATATCGTATGATATTGCTTATATGCAGAATCTTTAAAAAATGATACAAATGAACTTATTTACAGAACAGAAACAGACTCACAGACTTAGAGAATGAACTTATGGTGGTGGGGGGATAGTTAGGGAGTTTGGGATTGATATGTACACACAGCTATATTTAAAATAGATAACCAACAAGGACCTACTGTATAGCGCAGAGAAATCTGCTCTATATTCTGTAACAGCCTAATTGGGAAAAGAATTTGAAAAAGAATAGATACATTTATGTATAACTGAATCACTTTGTTGTACACTTGCAATTAACACAACATTGTTAATCAACTGTACTCCAGTATAAAATAAAAAGTTAAAAAAAGAAAACCTCAAAGAATCTTTAGATATATTATTGAAAATATAGTTTCAATAAAATTCCAATCAAATGCCCACGGGACATTTTTAAGGAGCCTGACAAGACAATTCTAAAATTTATATGAAAGAACAAAAGTGCAAGAATAACTTAAAAAGAATGAGGTGAAGGGTACTTGTCCTCTCAAAACCCAGAATTTCTATGAAGCTAAAGTAATTAAGATAATGTGAGATTGGTACAGTGATAAATAGATTACTTAGAGCCCTTACACTTATTTCTTTGACAGATGAGATGGCAGATCAGTGGGAAAAGAAGAACTCTTCAGTTTATGGTGTGGAAACAATAGGTTAACCGTAAGAAAAAATTAAATTGGATTTGTATTTCACACCATACACAAAAACCATTTCAAGATGATTTAAAGACTTAAATATCTCCCACCATATTTTAAAAATTAACTCAAAATGGGTCAAAGCCCTAAATGTAAGAGCTAAAACTATAAAACTTTTAGAAGACGATATAGATGTAAATCTTCATAACCTTGGATTAGTTGATGGTTTCTGAGCTATGACACCCGAAGCACAAACAATTTTTAAAAAATAAATTGGACTTCAATTTAATTAAAAAACTTTTGTACTTCAAAGGTTACTATCAGGAAAGTGAAAAGACAAACTAAAGAATGGGAGAAAATATTTGTAAGTCATATATCTGATGAGTCTAGTATCTAGAATATATAAAGAACTATTACAGTGCCAAAATAAAAAGACAACCTGATTTTTAAATGGGCAAAGGATTTGAATAGACATTTCTCCAAAGAAGATATACAAATGGCCAATAAGCACATGAAAAGATGTTCAGCATCATTCATCATTAGGGAAATCAAAATCACAATGAAATATTGTTACTGAACGCCACTTGAAAGACAATTCAAAGACAATTCTCCCAATTCTTGAGAGGCAAGTGTTGGTAGGAAAGGAAAGGTTGCTTTATTTCGGAGGCCGGCAACCGGGGGGTGGACTCCTGCAAAAGAACCAACTCCTGATTGTTGCTCAGGGGACAGGGGCTTTTAAAGGGGAGTTTCAGGGCCGTATAGGCAGAGGGAGGGAGCAGAACAGCACAGTGAGTTCTGACAGTCATCTTGAAATAAGTAATGTGGTGGTCTGATCAGCATCATCTTGGTTGTTTCAAGATTACTGATTAATCTTTAGTTCCAGGGTTTGTTCCCATTTATTTGAGGCCAGTTCTCAGAACTGTGGGAGCTTATGTCACGGCTTCAGTTTGGTCATCATGTAGTCATCCTCCTCCACCTGGTGGGGGCTTCAGTAGCTGCAAAACAGCTCACAGGATATGGCCCAGAATATTATCTATAGCCTTTAAGGAGGAACTAAAGGTCCTTGACTATGCTTAATGATTAAACTATTATTATTTGGTCTCCTTTGACTGTTTTCCTTTGTTTCTGCATTTTCTCACTTCTCTGATTAAACTTATTCTTTGGCTAAAGTTTTTCCACAGACGAAAGGCAGGCTGAGGATATGGGGGGTGGGGGGCAAGGACCATAGGGTCCTGCTCCGTTTCAATATCACTTTATATCCACTCGCATGGTTATAATGAAAAAGACAGACAATAACAAGAGTTGATGAGGATGTGAAGGAACCAGGACCTTCATACACTGCCAGTGAGAATGTGAAATGGTGCAGCCACCTTTGAAAACAGTCTGGCAGTTCCTCAAAGAATTAAGCATAGGGTTATCGTGCAACCCAGCAATTCAACTCCTAGGTATACACCCAAGAAAAATAAAACACATGTCTACGCAAAAACTTGTACATTAATGTTCATAGCAGCATTCACAATAGCCCCAAAGTGGAAACAACCCAAATATCTATCGACTGATGAGTGGATAAACGAAAATATTTATATCTGCAAAATGAAATATTATTCGGCCATAAAAAGGAATAAAGCACTGATACATGTGTAAAATAGATGAACCTTGAGAACATTAGCTAGTCATAAAAGCCACATATAGTATGATTCCATTTATATGAAATGTCCAGAACAGGTAAATTTATAGAGTCAGAAAGTAGACTAATAGTATCAGGGACTCAGGGGTGGGAGGGAGCTCCAGAATGGGAATAGATTGCTAATGGGCATGGGGTTTCTTTTGGGAGGTGATGAAAGTGTTCTGGAATTAGATGGTGGTAATGGTTTTACAACTTTGTAAATATACTAAACATCTCCGAATTGTTCACAAAAATCTTTCTCTTGCCCCTTTGCAGTCATTCCCCATTCTCACCCCCAGTGCCAGGCAACCACTAATCTGCTTTCTGTCTCTATAGATTTGCCTTCTCTGGACATTCCATACAAATGGAATCAGGCAATATGTGACCTTTTGGATCTGGCTCCTTTTACTCAGCATAATATTTTTGAGGTTCATTCATGTTAAAGCATGTATCATTACTTCAGTCACTGTTAGTGATGAATAATATTCCATTATATGAATACACCACAGTTTGTTTATTCATTTACGTATGGAGGACATTTGGGCTGTTTCTAGTTTTTGGCTAATATAAATAAGGCTGTTAAGAACCTTCTTGTACTAGTCTTTATGTGGACATATGTTTTTATTTCTCTTGGGTAGATACCTAAGAGTAGAATTGCCAGGTAACAATCAGTCATTCAATTATTATTATTATTATTTTTTGGCCACACTGGCACAGCTTGTGGGATCTTAGTTCCCCCACCAGGGATCGAACCCAGGCCCCCTGCAGCGGAAGCTCGGAATCCTAACCACTAGACCACCAGGGAATTCCCTCAATTAAATTTTTAAAAAGAGAAGAAATGGGTTATTTGGTTTTTCTGAGCTCAAGTGAAAGGATTAACTAGTGAATATGTGGCATATCTCTTGATGTTGGAAGGAAGGATAAGGAAACATACCATACTGAATTTGGAAGCAGTAATCATGTTGAGGTATAGAGTATAAAAGAAAAGAAGTCAACTAGACATTTCCTTAGAAGGTAGAGTCAAAGGGAAAGTTAAGAGGAAGAAGGTAGTATAGGGGCTCTGGGAAGAAAAATAACTCAATTCAAAGGCACAGCTACTTAATCTTTTTATACAAACACATGCATGTAGTATTATGAAATATATTATTGGTGCCTATAAAATGTTTTGTTAGTGGGAAAGTTAAAAAAAATCAAAGTTCTTTGACTATCCCAGGTTTTCTTATAAAGGTAATGATTTAAATTTATTGCTTACAGGTTGTGCGTGTGTGTGTGTATGTGTGTGTGTGTGTGTGTGACATACACTGAAAGGCAAATAAGGCAAAATAAAAAGTGTGAGTTTGAGTAATATCAGACCGTGAATTTGTGAAGTACCTGAGATTTTGTTTTACGGCCACTAATCTTCAGTGTTGAGAATTTATGATTTTGTCTTTGTTCCGGTTTTGTCCTCTGTAATTCTTTAGACATCTGTACAGATTTTCATTCCCTTATAAGGGGAAGAACAGACAAATATCATCCTGGACATTTCTAGAAATTAGTTTCTTAGTTGCTGTGAGGAGGATTGACCATTAAAGCTCTGATCTTTTTTTTACCAGTTCCACTGACCTCAATTTGACATTTCTCCAAGAGGCAAATAAATATAAAGGTAGTATGTTTGACATATCTTGCATATGCTGGGCAGCTACATCTGACAGATTCCCTAAAAAGGAAAGATAATGTTGATGGCATTTATCTTACACATTATGGTAACCTTGTTTATCTTCCATGAAAAAAAAAAAAATCGAAAAGCCAGTTTCGGTAACCAAGAACACAATGCGAGTAAGAAATGCCCGTCATTGGGAAGTATTCCAGTATAGACTTGACTCAACTAGCGGTACAGATCCTTGCTACAAAGTATAGAAATGTCCCATCTTCTGTAATCAAGCGGTTACAATACAAGCTGAAGGAAGGTTTTTGTTTTTGTTTTTGCTTTCTCCTACTTACCCCTCAGATCTTACTTCAACGTAAATTTCTCCAGGTGAGTGCCCTTCCTTTGTTTCCTTAACATACTCCATCTCTCCCACTACTGGCACTGAAAAGATGATAGTTGGCGCACATGTACTTAACACAGCTGTGCCTTACCCAACTTTGTCCCTGAAACTAAATTTGGGCAGCCCTCCTCCCCACTTGTCTCTCCTCCCCCTCCGCAGGGCTTCCCCACCCCACCCCCAGGGTTATCTCAGCCCCGCCCCACTCCCTGATTGGCTGTTGGGTGGGAGGCTCGTTCCTCCCTCTCCATTGGCCGCTCAGGCCTCAGGGGAAGGCTCGTTTCCCGGCTCCCAATAGGTCCCCCGCGCAGGCAACTCCTCCAACCTCAGAGCAATGGTCATTTCCGGAGTAAGATGGCTGCAGCGCGTGTGCTGAGGACCTGGAGCCGGACTGCTGGGCGTCTGGTAAGCAGGTTGGGCAGATCTGAGGTCGGGAAGGAGTGATTTGTTCGGAGTCACCCGGGAGAGGTGTGTTACTTTGTCCTCCGAGTGCTTCGCGTACAGGGCTCGCGTAATGGAGAGGTGGAGGGATGTAGCAAAACGAAGGGCAGCGAAGGTGGCGCCCAACCTGTCTGGAGACCCACTCTCTCTCCTTACCTGGGCGCACTTATGTCGTGACTCGGTCGCCCTCCCGCTGCATCTGCACCCGAAGCCCAGCTATCCTTTCGTTCAGTAGCCTTTCATTGAGCACCATCCGGGTACCGGGCATTGTGGTAGGCACTGGGGAAACAGAGATATACTATATTCATTAAACATTTATTGAGCACCCCTTAGTTTCAGACACTGATAATACGACCCCTGCCCTCAAGGAATTTACAGTCTAGAGAAAGAGACTGGACACGGAAAGCGTAACACCATAGGTCCTTGCCTCCAAGCAGCTAAGAGGCTCGAGCTTTGTTCTTTGGGTTTACACCTATCTCCTACATTTGCCAGTATCTTTCCAACCTTTTAAATCACCAGAGCTAAGACCCACCACCATTTCTCCTTCATTTCTCCCCTTTCACACAGTCTTCTAGCACCAAACGTTTAACATCCCAATAATCATAGTGTTTCATCCTATTTGCATAGCGTTGTTCTTCCTGGGTCCCCTCTTAAGAATTTTCCTACGGTGTTGGGCCCCTGATCTTACAAAACCTTCCAAGAGCCTGCTATGTACCAGGTACTGTGCTAGGAATTGGGGGTGCAAATATGAATAAGACAGACACTGATTTCTGCCCCCTCAGAGTTTAATTACAGCCTTGTGGTGTGGCACGGGGGAGAAAGGCAGAGATAGACATTAAAACAAGCAATTACAGCACAGTATGAGAAGATGGAACAAGTTGCCTAGAGCTACAGAGACACACAGGAGGGATCTTGGGGGGTCAGAGAGTTCCCAGAGGATACTGTATAATCTGAGATTTGTGGAAGCTAAGTAGGAGGTAACCAAGAGAAGAAAGCTCTTCTCAGCAGCACGTTACTGGGTATTGGCCTCCCTTCTTTTGAAAGCTCTCCATGCTTGGCTTCTGTGACACCAGCTTCCTGGTATTCTTTTTCCTACATCTTTGAACACTTTATCCCAACCTCCTCCTCTTTCCTTGCCTAACTTTTAAATATTGGTGTTTTTAAGGGTTCTGACTTTTCCCCTCTGTGTGCTTCTTGCGCTTCCAGGGTTACCTCATCCACTTCTTCAAATTTAGTTGCCATTTATATGCTGATGATTCCTGAAGTTCCCCAGTCTTCCAGCCAGCTTTACCGCAGACCCATATATCTCACTGTCCTGGAAATCTTCAAATTGCATGTATTTTAGGTGTTTTTCAGCTGTAAGTAATAAACCCAACCAATAAGTAGGAAATCAAGTATCTGTGTATATAAAGCATCTGAAAGTTAGATGGCAGCTGGGATTGATTAAGTGGCTCATCATTATCAGGGTTGTCATTTTAGCAATTCATTTGGCCTTTCCCTCAGGGTCACAAGAGGGCTGCTACAACTTTGTATTCAGGGCAATAAGGAGGAAGTGGTGGTACCATCCAGACTCACTGGCTAGAACTGTGTTACATGGCCACTGCTAGCACAAGGGAGCTTGGAAGGACTAGCCTTTAGCCACCTCACAGTGACTGTTATAATGCCTCCGAGGAACATCAGACTCTAGGCTCTGGAACTAAACCTTCAGACCTGTTTCTCTTGATTCTAGCCTGTAAATCTCAAAAATCTAGTCATTTTTCTCCAACCTGTCTCCAGCTGCAGATATCCTGGAACTTCCTAATTTGGACTTTCTGCCTCTAATCTTGTGCCTCTCTAACCCATTGTCCATAGTGTAGCCAGAGTGATCTTATAAAGTAGGACACAAATTTGAGAATGTCATTTCCTTGCTTAAAACTGCTCTCAGCAAAATGTTCAAAATTCAAATGACAATGAAGCAATGTATGATCTGGATCTTTCCAACCTCTCCAGCTTCATTCCTTGCTAAAACCTAACTACCCAGTCCCCACTCTGACACTTCACCCTTAGCTCACACTAAACTACACTAGAAGTATATTGAACAATTTCAGTAAATTGAACACAGGCTGTTTTCTCTCTCTTGACTCCAGACCTTTGCATGTCTATTTCCTCTGCTTTAAAGACTCTTGCCTTACTCCCCTATAGACTTCTCTGCAACACATCTCACCCCCGGGTGACTCCTACTCATCCCTAAGTCTTACTTCACTTTCTCCAGGTAGGTTCCCTCCTTTGTGTTTTCTTAACACTATCTCCCCCATTATAACACTGTTGTAATCACCTGTTTACTTGCTTTTATCTTTCACAGTATGGACTATATATTCAATAAGGGAAGGAATCACATCAATTTTGTTTTCTAATCCGAAATGCCTGGCACATAGTAGGTACTCAATAAACATTTGTTGAACGACTCAGTAAAAAAAAAGTCTATTTTTTTCCATATGTTATAAAAAATCATAAGCAACAAGAGGTCTTATCACCTAAATTATTAAGAAAGCCTTATTATGTTGTGTTTATACTCCCCTATGGCATCATGCGTTTGACTTTTGATTAACTTATCCTATTATCTTGAATTTTTCTATTTTGTCTGTCTTCCTGTAGTAAAGTGTAAGCAATTTGAATTCAGAGACTGTATTCTTATCTTATTTAGCTTTGAATTCTCGAGCACAGAACAATCCTGTCTTTAGGTATGCTCAACAACTGCCTGCTGAATTATTACTAATTTATTTCCTTATTATGTGAATCTGCTAAACCATCTTTTCATTACTCTATTTTTTTGGTGTTGTTTGTAGAAGACAATGTCTTTCATACTTGAAAAAATTTTTTCTCCTTCTCCCTTCCATTGTTTAAAAATAAATTTATTTATGTTTGGCTGCGTGGGGTCTTCATTGCTGTGCGTGGGCTTTCTCTAGTTGTGGCGAGTGGGGGCTACTCTTTAGTTGCGGTGTGCAGGCTTCTCATTGCGGTGGCTTCTCTTGTTGCGAAGCACAGGCTCTAGGCATGCGGGCTTAGTAGTTGTGGCTCACAGGCTCTAGAGCACAGGCTCAGTTGTTGTGGCTCACGGGCTTAGTTGCTCTGCAGCATGTGGGATCTTCCCGGCCCAGGGCTCGAACCCATGTGGATTCTTAACCACTGCGCCACCAGGGAAGCCCCTCCCTTCAATTTTTATCCTTCTGTTTTCCTTTTTATACCTTTAGTTGGCAGCTTCACTAATGTGCTTTAGCTTTCTCTTAATAGCCACTCAATCGCTATTTATCACATAATGCCTATTGCACGTATGTTGCTTTCTTTCTTTTTCTACTCTAAATCTTCTCAGCCAGGAGCCTGTCATTTCATGCCTCAAATACAATAATTGTTTCTTAACTTTGTCCTTTCTCTCAAAGCTTTACCTGTTATGATCTAACAAACACACACACACACACACACACACACACACACACACACACACCCCTAGACTAATTTCTTTTTTTATGCTTTCATTTTATTTATTTATTTTATACAGCAGGTTCTTATTAGTCATCCATTTTATACACATCAGTGTATACATGTCAATCCAAATTGCCCAGTTCATCCCACCACCACCCCCAACCCCCACCACTTTCCCCCCTTGGTGTCCATACCTTTTTTCTCTACATCTGTGTCTCAATTTCTGCCCTGCAAACTGGTTCATCTGTACCATTTTCCTAGGTTCCACATATATGTGTTAATATACGATATTTGTTTTTCTCTTTCTGACTTACTTCACTCTGTATGACAGTCTCTAGATCCATCCACGTCTCAAAAATGACCCAATTTCGTTCCTTTTTATGGCTGAGTAATATTCCATTGTATATATGTACCACAACTTCTTTATCCATTC
>NC_041217.1:95496673-95507854 GCF_002837175.3 Physeter macrocephalus
CCTTGCCTCCTTTGTCATAGATTAGTTGACCATAGGTGTGTGGGTTTATCTCTGGGCTTTCTATCTTGTTCCATTGATCTATATTTCTGTTTTTGTGCCAGTAGCATATTGTCTTGATGACTGTATCTTTGTAGTATAGTCTGAAGTCAGGGAGTCTGATTCCTCCAGCTCCGTTTTTTTTCCTCAAGACTGCTTTGGCTGTTCGGGGTCTTTGGTGTCTCCATACACAATTTATGACTTTGTTCTAGTTCTGTAAAAAATGCCATTGGTAATTTGATCGGGATTGCATTGAATCTGTAGATTGCTTTGGGTAGCATAGTCATTTTCACAATATTGATTCTTCCAATCCAAGAACATGGTATATCTCTCCATCTGTTGGTATCATCTTTAATTTCTTTCATCAGTGTCTTATAGTTTTCTGCATACAGGTCTTTTGTCTCCCTAGGTAAGTTTATTCCTAGGTTCTTTATTCTTTTTGTTGCAATGGTAAATGGGAGTGTTTCCTTAATTTCTCTTTCAGATTTTTCATAATTAGTGTATAGGAATGCAAGAGATTTCTGTGCATTAATTTTGTATCCTCCTACTTTACCAAATTCATTGATTAGCTCTAGTAGTCCTGTGGTGGCATTTTTAGGATTCTCTATGTATAGTATCATGTCATCTGCAAACAGTGACAGTTTTACTTCTTCTTTTCCAATTTGGTTTCCTTTTATTTCTTTTTCTTCTCTGATTGCCATAGCTAGGACTTCCAAAACTATGTTGAATAATAGTGGTGATATAGGCAGCCTTGTCTTGTTCCTGATCTTTGTGGAAATGGTTTCAGTTTTTCACCATTGAGAATGATGTTTCCCTCTATACCCACTTTCTGGAGACTTTTTATCATAAATGGGTGTTGAATTTTGTCGAAAGCTTTTTCTTCATCTATTGAGATGATCATATGGTTTTAATCTTCAATTTGTTAATATGGTGTATCACATTGATTGATTTGTGTATATTGAAGAATCCTTGCATCCCTGGGATAAATCTCACTTGATCATGGTGTATGATCCTTTTAATGTGTCGTTGGCTTCTGTTGAGGATTTTTGCCTGTATATTCATCAGTGATATTGGTCTGTAATTTTCTTTTTTTGTACTATCTTTGTCTGGTTTTGGTATCAGGGTAATGGTGACCTCATAGAAAGAGTTTGCGAGTGTTCCGTCCTCTGCAATTTTTTGGAAGAGTTTGAGAAGGATCAGTGTTAGCTCTTCTCTAAATGTTTGGTAGAATTCACCTGTGAAGCCATCTGGTCCTGGACTTTCATTTGTTGGACGATTAATCCTTTTTCTTCAATAACCCACAATGTATGAGTTCAAACTCTTTAATCTGACATTTACAGTCATCAACAGTTTGGTCCTTGAGCTCCTTCCACTGCTCCCTTTGATAAATTTGATCAAGGCAAATCATACAACTAAACATTAAAAAATGGGCAGAATTGAATAGACATTTTCCAAAGAATAAATGCACATGGCCAACAGGCACATGACAAGATGCTCAACACCAGTAATCATCAGGCAAATGCAGACTAAAACCACAATGAGATATCAAATGTCAAAATGGCTATCATCAAAAAGAACACAAATAACAAACGTTGGCAAGGATGTGGAGAAAAGGGAACCCTTGTACACTGTTGGTGGAAATGTAAATTGGTGCAGCCACTGTGGAAAACAGTGTGGAGGTTTCTCAAAAAAACTAAAAATCGAACTACCATATGACCCAGCAATGCCGCTCCTGGGTACATATCTGAAAAAAACAAAACACTAATTTGAAAAGATATATGCACTGTAATGTTCATAGCAGCATTATTTAGAATTACCAAGCTATGGAAGCAACCTAAGTGCCCATCAACAGATGAATGGATCAAGAAGATGTGATATACATACATATATATATGTATCTATATACATACATATATGTATGTATATACATATATATGTAATTGAATACTATTCAGTCATAAAAACAATGAAATTTTGCCATCTGCAGCAACATGGATAGACTTGAAAAGCATTATGCTAAGTGAAATAAGTCAGAAAAAGAAAAGTACTGTATGTAATCACTTATGTGTGGAATCTAAAAAATTCAACAAACTAGTGAATAGGACAAAAAAGCAGCAGACTCACAGATATAGAGAACAAGCTAGTGGTTTCCAGTAGGAGGGAGGGCAATATAGGCGTGACAGTGTGGGAGATACAAACTTATGGGTGTAAGATAGGCTCAAGGATGTATTGTACAACATGGGGAATATAGCCAAAATTTTGTAAGAACCATAAATGGACTGAAACCTTTAAAAATTGTATAAAATTTTTTTTTAAAGTGTGATATAGTTAATCAGGTATTAATAACATTGAAATGTTAACTTTCAAAATAAAATATTGTACCTTTCACACACTTAGGTTTTGATATATCAAATGAAATACATTCAGTCCTACTTATTTCTGTAACATTGTATTTTATTATATTAGGATTTTATATAAAATATCGATAGTTAAATCTAAAGAGTCATCTATAAATTATGATAAGAAAACCTTTGGGGACAATACTATGTGTGTTTTTCAGTGTCTTTAGATGCTAAAGGAGTCACTTTTTTTTTAAGAATAAGAAAGTGATTATTTATTTATAAATTTATTTATTTTTGGCTGGGTTGGGTCTTCCTTGCTGCACGCGGGCTTTCGCGGCGAGTGGGGGCTACTATTCATTGCGGTGCGTGGGCTTCTCATTGCGGTGGCTTCTCTTGTTGCGGAGCACAGGCTGTAGGCACGTGGGCTTCAGTAATTGTGGCACATGGGCTCAGTAGTTGTGGCTTGCGGGCTCTAGAGCGTGGGCTTCAGTAGTTGTGGCTCACGGGCTTAGTTGCTCCGCAGCATGTGGGATCTTCCCGGACCCGTGTCCCCCGCATTGGCGGGTGGATTCTTAACCACTGTGCCACCAGGGAAGCCTGCTAGCAGTCACTTTTGAATTCTTTAGTTGTTTTATTTCAGGAAGCTTTTAATGACTCAAATACACCTACAAGCGTTGTGTTTATATAGAAAACATTGTTAAAACTTTTTACTTTCATAGGGAATTTTAGTCAAGGATCATAAGCATGTGGACAAATCAGGATATAATTTTACTAAACAAGGGAATTCCCTGGCAGTCCAGTGGTTAGGACTCCCTGCTTCCACTGCGGGGGGCACAGGTTCAATCCCTGGTTGGGGAACTAAGATACCGCATGCCTTGCGGCATGGCCAAAATAAATAAATAAACAAAAGAACAAGAAAATATTCTGTGTGCTAGGGTTTGAATTCCTTTGGTTTCTTGAACAGAAACTTGTCACTGATGCCAAGTGTTCTGATTTCAGCCTAGATAATTTCATATTGTTTATATCGTGATAATGATTGTTCTACTTTTAGAATAGACTTGAAATTCAATATATACTTAGACATATGCCATTAAGATCATTTATAAAAGCTTTTACTGTTTTGTTTTCCCATCTCTAGATTTGTGTCCGCTACTTTCAAACATGTGGTAATATTCATGTTTTGAAGCCAAACTATGTGTCTTTCTTTGGTTATCCTTCATTCAAGTGTAGTCATCCACATCAGCTGCTGAAAACAACTGCTGGTAAGTATAATCTCAGAATAGCCTGTACGACATAATGTTTTGTATTTATTCAGTAATTGAAGACTCATCAAAGTAAAAAAGTTGACCTTTTACTTCTAGCCTGGCCCTCCTTGCTCTCCCCACATCTATCCAATTCTCCTTTTCTTTTCTTTTTTGTTTTGCTCCCACTCCCCTTTCACATACTTTCCCTTAATACTTGTGTCTTCATAATGCTGGGACTGGGTTCTCTTGGGCCCTCTGTTCTTTATCATATGACTTACCTAAGTGCAACAGTCAGCATTGATATGACTTAGATTAAATTGTTGTTTTAGTAGATTGTGTCCTTGTACTCACTGTATTACTGTTTTTTGGATGAGGCACTTAATCTGTCATGTTAAGATAGTGTGATGAGGTGCTTGTGTAAATAGAAAGTTCTCTGGCTTTTACCACTTAATTACCTTTCCCCCAACTTTTTCTACCTTGCAAAGAACTTGAGACTTAAGTATTAGATTTGGCAAAGGCACTAAAACTTTTTTTTCCTGATGTTCTATTTAGAACCCTGGTAAAGAACCCTAGACTTTCGTTACAGCATTAAGCTTTTGACAGATACTTAGTGCCTTAGTCTGTGCTAGTGATGAAAAATAACAGAATTCCAGGCGGATCCAACCCCTGAGATCAGTTAGTCCTTCCATGCCTTGAATATGTCTTCTTCCACATCACCCTAAGATATGTAAACCTTATCTTTACCATTAAAAAAAAAATTCTATTTTCAAAAGTTGATCTTTTGTCTTTACTTCTCAGAGAAAATAGAGGCCATTCAAGCAGAAACTCCAACTTCCTACCCTAGTCTCTAAACACTTAAAGAGCTTTGGGTTACTAGCTGTGTAACCTTACGCAAGTTACTTAATTTCTCTCTGTTTCATCATTTGGAAAATGGGAGTAACATAGTAACCAACTTTGTATTCTTGTGAGAGCAAATCCATTCAACACAGGTAACTGACTGATCACCAACTACCTGCCAAGGCACTGCTCTACATACTTGGGATACACCCTCTTCCTATTCTTCCTTAACTCAGTAAACAGGCTAGAAACCTGAAGCCATCCTGATACTTGTCTCACATCACGTTGGTTACCAAGATATAGTAATATTACATCTTAAATGTTTCTTAAATCTGTCTTTGCCTTTTCAGACAGCTTTGAAAATATGTAAATATATTAAGTTCTATACTTCAGTTTCTTACCTACAATAGCCTCCTAACTGCTTTCTCTGCCACCCCTCCCCCAGTCCTTTCCATCACACTCCTGCCAGAGATACTTTTCTCTAAAATTATACATATAAAGTTATAGGTCTGAAATTGTAGATGGGACTCCTATCAGCCAATTATTGCTGAATAATAACCTTCCCCACAACTTAGTGGCTTAAAGGAACAATGATTTATTTTTCATCAGGATTCTGGGGGTGGGTTGGTCAGGTGGCTCCTCTGCTGGTTTCACCTGGGCTCGCTAATGTGACTGGATTCAGCTACAAGGTCATCTGCTGGTTTCACCTGGGCTCACTAATGTGACTGGATTCAGCTGCAAGGTCATCTGCTGGTTTCACCTGGGCTCACTAATGTGACTGGATTTAGCTACAAGGTCATCTGGGTTGGAAGGTCCAAGATGGTCTTACTCATGTCTGACAGTTGGTGCTGGTTTTTAGCTGGGGCATCTCATTTCTCCTCCACGTGGTGTCTCTCATCCTCCAGTAGACTAGAACAGCTTCCTTACATGGGGATCTCAAGGCACATTCCAAGAGGGAGAAAGTGGAGGCTGCGAGGTCCTGTGAGGCTTGCACTCCAGAACCTACAACTTTACTTCTGCTGTATTCTATTGGTCAAAACAAGTCATAGGCCAGCATAGATTTAACTAATGGTAAGATAAACTGTACCTCTAATGGGAACAGCTGCAAAGAATTAATATTATTTACCATAATTATTTACCGCTGGTTCCTAATTACCTCTAGGATACGTTCCAAACACCTCACCTCATCATGGCACAAAGCCTTAAATCTGGGCTGATTTCTTGCCATGTAGCCTATCCTCAGATGTACGGAAGTGTTTGTCATTCCCTAACCATGCTGCATACTATCATATTCCCATGCCCTTTCACATGCTGTTCCTTGCATAAGAGGTGCCATGGTGTACTTACTTGCCATTTTTTGATTGCTTCAGTTGGTTTCCAATTCTTTATTATAACTCTATGATAACTATTCCTGAGCAGAAATCTTCGTGTACCTCTCTATTTCTTCAAGGAAAAAAATCTTAAAAGTAAAATTACCTATGGAGTCAAAGAAACAGACTTTTTTTTTTTTTAAGGTTTTTGATTCTTAATGCCAAACTATTTTTCAGAAAGGTTCCAGTTTATACTATGAGCAGGAGGCTGTGAGAGGGCCCAAGTTACTAGAGAGGAAACAAGGGGTGCTTAAGACCTCCATATCAAAAATGTATTTTGTATTTCTTAACTACTGATCTCCTCATATTTATTAAAGAAAAATTTCCTACCTTAATCAGCTTGTTGCATATTTTATAAGCAGTTTTGATTAACAGTAGTTTAAAGATAGAGAAGCGCTCTTCAGTCACTTCAGAGCCATTTGTTAATTTGGAAAAGTGAGAGGATCCATACATACTTTCTGTCTTGGGAATAATTACCATAAATTATCATTGGCATCTAAGTGTTACAAAGAGGGTGTAGAAATTTGAAAAGGAGTAAAAAAAAATGCTAAGAGAAAATAGAAGACTAAAATTTAAGAAGTTGGTAGAACATCATTTGGGCGAAGAAGAATTTTCCAAGTCTTCTAGGAACGGATCTGCCTGATCTTTAGACACTGGGAATGAGAAGAGTTGTATGAAGTCAAAAGAGATTTAAGAGCAGGACATTGATGTTTATTATAGTTTCATAATATGAAACAAGGAGATCCAGCTGAGTCTCCCTTTGTCTAATATCTTGTTCTATTTTCTGTTCATTGCTGTTACTGCAAAATCTCATTTGTTGGAAGGGCCTCCTATACCCTTGTAAAAGAACATTATTTTGGAAATTGGAAAATGTCAGTTCTGTGGCAATATCAATAGGTCTGTGTCACTGAATGATTTATATAAATCTTGGGTGGTTATGAATGATGGTTGTGCTTTTAAACATTATAAAATGCTTTTTAAAATCTATAAAAATGGAATAATTTCTGCCTCTGCTTGAGAATATTTTCTAATTTTAGATGTCAAAGCATCTGTCTATTAGCAATACATTACATATTTAATGAGATCATTTCTCATTTGTCTTTGAAGCTCTACAGGGACAGATTGTTCAGTTCAAACTCTCAGACATTGGTGAAGGGATTAGAGAAGTAACTGTTAAAGAATGGTAAGTTATTCTGAAAAATTTTTTAAGTAAGTATAAAAATAATTTGAGTAAAAATAAGTAGAAATCTATTTAAATTGAGACATCTCTTTCTGTAACATATAATGATTTTTTTAAAGCAATAAGGTAAATCTAGTTTGTGTTGCCAATATGCTGGTGGCACAATTCATCCTACAGTATGGCATTTTATTCAATGTAATTTATTAAGGATTATTTTTTCCTCATTTAAAAAATTTTTTCACTACCCACCCCTCACTTCAGCTAAAAAAGAGAAATTTGCCTCTAAAAGATATTAAGTTGATATGAGCATGTGTTTTGAAAAGCATTTAATGTATGAACTTAGAGCTTTTTACCAAACTATTTTAAAATAATCATGTATAAGGTCTCTTTACCGAAAATGACTTAAGAATGCAAGTACATTTGACTCACCATTACCTGAGAGTTTGCCTATATTTTTAGAAAAGTTTACAATATTAAACCAAAAGGCATGAATCAAAAAATAATTTTCGAAAGGTTAAAAAAATGTTAAAAAAAAAAGCAGCCTTGAAACAAAAATTAAAAAGCTCTTTACTTAGTCATCCTTCTATCCCTTTTCTTTCTTTCCCTTTCTGGAAAAAAGGAAACACCTCTGGGTACTGAAATAATTTTCAAAGATTTCTAGAAGTAACAGTTAAGGTGAGTCAATAGATTCTCTCCCACAATTGTATACTGTTAAAGGTCCTTTCAAAAATCTGATTCAGCCACCTGAACATTCTTTCCCTGCAGTTGTCATTATAATTGCTTTGTAGGTTAGAAGAGGACTATAATAACATAAATGTACTTTATGATTTTGTATCTATTGCATTGTGGGATCAAGGAAAGAGCAATGACCTCATGTCAGAAGAACCTTAATCTGAAACTTATTAGCCATCTTAGAAACAAAGACTAAGAACTCAAACTAAAATTCATGAAATTAAAAAGGATGTATATTGAGGATATCAATTTTTAAAATTTAATTCTAGAAATAATAGGCATTATTAAAATTTGATAAAGCCTAAGACAATAAAAGGAAATAACACTTTTAAAATACATTTTTCATATTTGAAGCAGAAAACCTGACAAATTAATTAAATTTTTGGATTATAGATCTATGAATTTTTAATTATTTTGAAATTTTTTATATTTCTTGAAGAGGCATCAAAGAGCCTCTGGAAGCCACTGTAGTCTCTTCTGAAACATTCTTTGGTATACTATCTGGGACCAAATGCTGGGCTCGATGGATACTGATCTAATTCTGTGTAGCATTTATATTTTTAAGATGATCTGTATTATCATTGCTCATGTAAAAGTGTCTTGCATCTTTTTCTTTTAGGTATGTAAAAGAAGGAGATACAGTGTCTCAGTTTGATAGCATCTGTGAAGTTCAAAGTGATAAAGCTTCTGTTACTATCACTAGTCGTTACGATGGAGTCATTAAAAAACTATATTATAATCTAGACGATATTGCCTATGTGGGAAAGCCATTAGTAGACATAGAAACGGAAGCTTTGAAAGGTACTGTATATATATGTTCATCTATTTTGCCAAATTGATTACTGCTGTCCTTTTGTCATTGGGTACCAATTGAAAGTGGAGTTTACTTTTAACAACTTACAGGATTTGATTTGGCGGTTTAGAAGCTGAAATCAGGAAAATAGGAAAGGTACTCTGTGATGCGTGATTATCTTTTGACCAGTTACCATGTTAAAAACATGTACAGTAATACTTCATTTATCTGGAGGCCTACCTTCTGGAAACCTTGGTGTTCAAAGAAGCAACAAGCTGTCTTGGGAATTAAAGATTCAAGCTTTAAACACTGGTCACTAATAAAACTTGGAATATGCAAAGATTAAATCTCACATAATGGGATTGCTCTGTTTGCCGCTGATACGAAAACCGAAACACACTCTCATTGGTGATGGTTATGAGAGCCAAATTTCTTAAAGAGAAGTAGAAGACAAAAGGAGGAAAATCAGAATGAGAAGCAAAGAAACTAGCATTCAGAAGCAGCAGCAACCATAGAACTCATAAGCAGTAGATGTCCTGACAAAAGGGAATTCGTTATGAGAACGTTACTGGAAAATTAAAACAGTGCGCTCTCCCTATGGTAGCAAATAGCTGGCTCTCTACATCAGAAGTTCCCTTTGGCATTGTTGTGATACACCAAGGTTATGTCATCTAGGAAGCTTGATGTGGGGGCAGGGGGAGCAGAGTCTATGATGCAACCCTAAGCCCACAATCTATCTGGAAGTGCTGAAATAAAGACATTTCAGTAGTGTAATTTGGAAGTCTAGAAGGAGCCTGAATTAGAGTGGCTGGCTGACTCTTAGTCCTGTAGTCTGTACAATAATATAATAACTAATATCATAGTCACACTTCATAGTTTATAAAATGTTTCACACTTAGTATTTTATTTATTCTTATTTGTGAGGTATTCCAGTTTAATGGATGAAGAATCATTGGGTAATTTGCCCAATGGCAGTGACAAAGCCAAATTTAGAACTCGGATGTCCTGAGTCTTCGTCAAGAATATTTTCAGTTATAACATGTTGCCTCCAAAAGCTGGAAGGTAACTTATTAAAGCCTTCCTATTATTTATTTAATTTCTATTATTATAAAAACAGGATGCGTGCATTGTAGAAAGTTACAAAATGCAGAAAAACAAAGATAAGAAAATGAAAACACATTCCTACAACTCATTAATCACCACTCTTTTTTTTTTTTGCGGTACGCGGACCTCTCACTGTTGTGGCCTCTCCCGTTGCGGAGCACAGGCTCCGGACGCGCAGGCTCAGCGGCCATGGCTCACGGGCCCAGCCGCTCTACGGCATGTGCGGTCTTCCCGGACTGGGGCACGAACCCGTGTCCCCTGCATTGGCAGGGAACTCTCAACCACTGCGCCACCAGGGAAGCCCAATCACCACTCTTAACACATTAGTGTATGTCATTCCAGACATTTTTCTAGGCACATGTACATATGCATTTTGTTTTTTTCTTTTCTCCCCACCTTCATTGGAGTATAATTGCTTTACAATGTTGTGTTAGTCTGCTGTACAACAAAGTGAATCGGCTATGTGTATATATACATCCCCATATCACCTCCCTCTTAAGCCTTCCCTCCTATCCTCCCTATCCCATCCCTCTAGGTCGTCACAAAGCATCAACTTGATCTCCCTGTACTATGCAGCAGCTTCCCACTAGCCATCCATTTTACATTTGGTAGTGTATATATGTCCATGCCACTCTCTCACTTCATCCCAGCTTCCCCTTCTCCCCCTGTGTCCTCAAGTCCATTTTCTACGTCAGTGTCTTTATTCCTGCCCTGCCACTAGGTTCATCAGTACCACTTTTTTAGATTCCATATATATGCGTTAGTAATACGGTATTTGTTTTTCTCTTTATGACTTACTTCACTCTGTATGACAGACTCTAGGTCCATCCACCTCACTACAAATAACTCAATTTCATTGCTTTTAATGGCTGAGTAATATTCCATTGTATATATGTGCCACATCTTCTTTATCCATTCATTTAGGTTGCTTCCATGTCCTGGCTATTGTAAATAGTGCTGCAATGAACATTGGGGTACATGACTCTTTTTGAATTATGGTTTTCTCAGGGTATATGCCCAGTAGTGGGATTGCTGGGTCATATGGTAGTTCTATTTTTAGTTTTTTAAGGAACCTCCATACTGTTCTCCATAATGGCTGTATCAATTTACATTCCCACCAACAGTGCAAGATGTTGAGCATCTTTTCATGTGTTTGTTGGCCATCTGTATATCTTCTTGGAGAAATGTCTGTTTAGGTCTTCTGTCCATTTTTGGATTGGGTTGTTTTTTTGCTATTGAGCTGCATGAGCGGCTTGTATATTTTGGAGATTAATCCTTTGTCAGTTGCTTCTTTTGCAAATATTTTCTCCCATTCGGAGGGTTGTCTTTTCATATTGTTTATGGTTCCCTTTGCTGTGCAAAAGCTTTTAAGTTTAATTGGTCCCATTTGTTTATTTTTGTTTTTATTTTCATTACTCTAGGAAGTGGGTCAAAAAGGATCTTGCTGTGGGCTTCCCTGGTGGCGCGGTGGTTGGGAGTCCGCCTGCCGATGCAGGGGACGAGGGTTCGTGCCCCGGTCTGGGAGGGTCCCGCATGCCGCGGA
>NC_041217.1:95507938-95527129 GCF_002837175.3 Physeter macrocephalus
GGAGCGGCTGGGCCCGTGAGCCATGGCCACTGGGCCTGCGCGTCTGGAGCCTATGCTCCGCAAGGGGAGAGGCCACGGCGGTGAGAGGCCCGCGTACCGCAAAAAAAAAAAAAAAAAAAAGGATCTTGCTGTGATTTATGTCATAGAGTGTTCTGCCTATGTTTTCCGCTAAGAGTTTTATATGTCTGGCCCTACATTTATTTATTTTATTTTATTTTATTTTTAACATCTTTATTGGAGTATAATTGCTTTACAAGGGTGTGTTAGTTTCTGCTTTATAACAGAGTGAATCAGCTATACATATACATATATGCCCATATATCCTCCCTCTTGCGTCTCCCTCCCACCATCCCTATCTTACCCTTTAGGTCTTTAATCCATTTTGAGTTTATTTTTGGGTATGGCATTAGGGAGCATTCTAATTTCATTCTTTTACATGTAGCTGTCCAGTTTTTCCAGCACTATTTATTGAAGAGGCTGTCTTTTTTCCATTGTATATTCTTGCCTCCTTTGTCAAAGATAAGGTGACCATATGTGCATGGGTTTATCTCTGGGCTTTCTATCCTGTTCTATTATTCTGTATTTCTCTTTTTGTGCCAGTACCATACTGTCTTGATTACTGTAGCTCTGTAGTATAGTCTGAAGTCAGGGAGCCTGATTCCTCTAGCTCCATTTTTCTTTCTCAAGATTGCTTTGGCTATTTGGGGTCTTTTGTATTTCCATACAAATTGTAAAATTTCTTGTTCTAGTTCTGTAAAAAATGCCATTGGTAATTTGATAGGGATTGCATTGAACCTGTAGATTGCTTTGGGTAGTATAGTCATTTTCACAATATTGATTCTTCCAATCCAGGAGCATGGTATATCACTCCATCTGTTTATGTCATCTTTGATTTCTTTCATCAGTGTTTTATAGTTTTCTGAGTACAGGTCTTTTACCTCCTTAAGTAGATTTATCCCTAGATATTCTATTCTTTTTTTTTGCAATGGTAAATGGGATTGTTTCCTTAATTTCTCTTTCTGAACTTTCGTTGTTAGTGTATAGGAATGCAAGAGATTTCTGTGCATTAATTTTGTATCCTGCAACCTTACCAAATTCATTGATTAGTTCTAGTAGTTTTCTGGTGGCATCTTTAGGATTTTCTATTTATAATATCAGGTCATCAGCAACAGTGACAGTTTTACTTCTTCTTTTCCAATTTGTATTCCTTTTATTTCTTTTTCTTCTCTGATTGCCAAGTCTAGGACTTCCAATATTATGTTGAATGATAGTGGTGAGAGTGGACATCCTTGTCTTGTTTCTTATCTTAGAGGAAATGCTTTCAGTTTTCACTATTGAGAATGATGTTGGCTGTGGGTTTGTCACATGTGGCCTTTATTATCCTGAGGTAGTTTCCCTCTATGCCCACTTTCTGGAGAGTTTTTATCACAAATGGGTGTTGAATTTTGTTAAAACCTTTTTCTGCATCTATTGTGGTGGTCAGTTTTTATTTTTCAGTTTGTTAATATGGTGTATCACATTGACTGATTTGCATACATTGAAGAATCCTTGCATCCCTGGGATAAATACAACTTGATCATGGTGTATGATCCTTTTAATGTGCAGTTGGATTCTGTTTGGTAGTATTTTGTGGTGGATTTTTGCATTTATGTTCATCAGCGATATTGGTCTGTAATTTTTTTGTGTGTGTGATATTTGTCTGGTTTTGGTATCAGGGTGATGGTTGCCGCATAGAATGAGTTTGGGAGTGTTCCCCCCTCCACAATTTTTTGGAAGAGTTTGAGAAGGATAGGAATTAACTGTTCTCTAAATGTTTGATAGAATTCGCCTGTGAAGCCATCTGGTCCTGGACTTTTGTTTGTTGGAAGATTTTAATTACAGTTTCAATTTCATTACCTGTGATTGGTCTGTTTATATTTTCTAATTCTTCCTGGTTCAATCTTGGAAAGTTGTACCTTTCCAAGAATTTGTCCATTACTTCAGGTAGTCCATTTTATTGGCATACAGTTGCTTGTGGTAGTCTCTTATGATCCTTTGTATTTCTGCGGTGTCAGCTGTACTCTCTCCTTTTTCATTTCTCATTTTATTGATTTGAGTCCTCTCCCTTTTTTTCTTGATGAGTCTGGCTAAAAGTTTATCAGTTTTCTATATCTTCTCAAAGAACCAACTTTTAGTTTTATTGATCTTTGCTATTGTTTTGATCATGTCTCTTTCATTTATTTCTGCTCTGATCTTTATGATTTCTTTCCTTCTACTAATTTTGGGTTTTCTTTGTTCTTTTTCTAGTTGCTTTAGGTGTAAGGTTAGATTGTTTATTTGAGATTTTTCTTGTTTCTTGAGGTGAACTTGAATTGCTATATACTTCCCTCTTAGAACTGATTTTGCTGCATCCCATAGGCCTTGTTTTTTTTTTTTTTTTTTTTTTTTTGTGGTATGCGGGCCTCCCTCTCCCATAGGCTTTTGATCGTCGTGTTTTTGTTGTCATTTGTTTCTAGGTGTTTTAAAATTTCTTCTTTGATTTCTTCAGTGATCTCTAGGTTATTTAGCAGTGCACTGTTTAGCCTCCATGTATTTGTGTTTTTTATAGTTTTTTTCTTGTAATTGATTTCTAATCTCATAGCATTGTGGTTGGACAAGATGTTTGATATGATTTCAGCTTTCTTAAATTTTCCAAGGCTTGATTTATGACCCAAAATGAAATGTATTCTGAAGACCATTCCATTCCGTGTGCACTTGAGAAGAAAGTGTATTCTTCCACTTATGGGTGGAATGTCCTAAAAATATCAATTAAGTCTATCTGGTCTATTATGTCACTTAAAGCCTGTGTTTCCTTATTTATTTTCTGTCTGGATGATCTCTCTGTTGGTGTAAGTGGGGTGTTGAAGTCCCCCACTGTTACTGTGTTACTGTTGATTTCCCCTTTTATGGCTGTTAGCCTTTGCCTTATGTATTGAGGTGTTCCTATGTTGGGTGCATATATATTTATAATTGTTATGTTTTCTTCTTGGATTGATCCCTTGATCATTATGTAGTGTTCTTCCTATCTCTTGTAACGGTCTTTATTTTAAACTCTATTTTATCTGATATGAGTATTGCTACTCCAGCTTTCTTGTGATTTCCATTTTCAGGGAATATCTTTTTCCATCCCCTCACTTTCAGTCTGTATGTGTCCCTAGGTCTGAAGTGGATTTCTTGTAGATAGCATATATATGCGTCATGTTTTTTTATCCATTCAGCAAGTCTGGGTCTTTTGGTTGGAGCATTTAATCCATTCACATTCAAGGTGATTATCGATATGTATGTTCCTGTTTCCATTTTCTTAATTGATTTGGGTTTGTTTTATTTGGTCTTTTTCTTCTCTTGTGTTTCTCAGTTAGAGAAGTTCCTTTAGCATTTGTTGTAAAGCTGGTTTGGTGGTGCTGAATTCTCATAGCTTTTGCTTGTCTGTAAAGCTTTTGATTTCTCCATAGAATCTGAATGAGATCCTTGCTGGGTAGAGTAATCTTGGTTGTAGGTTTTTCCTTTTCATCACTTTAAATATATCCTGCCCCTCCCTTCTGACCTGTAGAGTTTCTGCTGAGAAATCAGCTATAACCTTATGGGGATTCCCTTGTATGTTATTTTTTGCTTTTTCTTTGCTGTTTTTAATATTTTTTCTTTGAATTTAATTTTTGTTTGCATTTTGGTATTTTTTTAACCAGACTTGTATTTGGTACATTCTAATGTGTTTGCTTAGTTAATGACTCTACATGTTTTCATAACAATACATTTTCATTTTATCTGGTAGTCACACCATATTTAAATTTAAATTTCCCCAGTTGCCACCAAAATGTCCTTGAAATTTCAGTTGATTTGTTCAAGCTAGGATCTAGTACAGGACTACAAATTGCACCTGGTCTCTTTTAATCTGGCTCCTGCTTCCCCACATGACACTGACTTGCTGAAGAGATGGTGCCATTTGTTTTGCAGAATGTCACGTCTTTTGGACTTGTTGCTTCTTCATGGTGGTATTTGACTTGTTCCTCTCTTCTTTATATTTCCTGTAAACTACAAGTAAGCTTTAAAGGCTAGGTTACAGTTAAATATTTTGGCTAGAATCTACATCATGGAAATATTATGTACTTCATATTTCTCCATATCAGGACACAAATAACATCTGGATGACCTGGTGTAATTATGCTAAGTTTAAACATGGAATTAGGATAACCATACCCTTGCCCTTCCATTGTACATTTATGTTTTTCTCTTTGCAACCTGAGAGATATCGATGTTGTAATGTTTTGGTACTATATAAGTAGTTTATAATATCATCTGAGAATCCTTGCCTAAATCAACAATTGTTTTAGTGGTTGTAGAATGATGATTTTTGGATTTCTTTAACATTATTAGGTGGAATTATTCTGTAAAGTGGGACTATCCCTTCCTTGATCAATTGGGGCTATTTTTTACTATGAAATACAGTTCCTAATGGAAAGACATTCCAGTCTTTCTTTACGAATTATTAAAATAAGGAGTTACTTTAATAGGCCCTTCAAATGGTGATATTAATTTTTCCAACATTCTCTTTGTTTATATTTCATTTGACCTGATGTTTTTATTATAATTCTTTTTAATGCTCAAATCATTAATAGTGGTGACCATTTCAAGGTGGCTTCTGTGTGTTCTTTTAACATGACACTGTTACTTTTCAAAACCTTCCTTGCTTTTGGCACAAGAAGGTGATCTGGGACTCACCTTATATTGATACTTTTCCTGCCTCAGACCTGGAATTATCCATTCCTTGAGAGCCTCTTGTTCCTTTTAATGTGGAATAAATAAGAGACCATAATCTGTGTACTAGGGGTGCTATTATCTTGACTCCAAATTTCTATTGAAAGGCATGATTTAGGAATATTAAAAACAAAAAAGAATTTAACTTTAAAAATTACCTGAAATAAACACAGAATTATTTTGATGGATCAACAAGATAATAGATATAGATTTTTCTTTCATTCAGTTAAAACCTAGAAAGGAAAGAATTATACTCTTGGCATAAACTGAGACAACCAAAGGTGCTGAACATTATTGTGGATGTCAGTAAATTAGAATACCAAGTCAAGTGCTGTAGACCAGATTAGATACTTATCTAGACCATCCACAAAAGCAAATTATAGTCATCCTGTGGTATTTGCAAAGGATTGGTTCTAGGACACACACACACACACACACACACACACACACACACACACACAAAGGGACACCAAAATCTGCGGATGCTCAAGTCCTTTGTATAAAATGGTGTAGTATTTGCATATAACCTACATACAATTTTTTTCTGTATATCTTTGATCAGCATTTGGTTGAATCCATGAATACAGAACCTGTGGATTCCCAGGGCTGACTGTGTATGAACAGGTGAACAATTGGGATTGTGGGGGGTTTTATTGTTTCCTTTTATTTCTTAGAGTTTTATTTTTTAGAGTTTCTTTTGGTATCTCCAATGAAGTCCAACTTAATAAGTCTTGATATAGCAAATTATAAAATCATAGAACTTTTTCAGGAGGGGGTATATTTTTTCTAGATAATTTTTTACAAAAATTAATTTCCTGTACGACATGGATGAATCTTGAAAAATTATGCTGAGTCAGAGAAGCCAGACATAAAACAGATCATGCTGTATGATTCTATGTACCTAAAGTTTTAGAAATGCAAACTAATATATTATGACAACAAACCCACTAGTGGTTGCCTGCTGATAATGTAGGAAGGAGGCAGAAGGTTAGGAGGGAGGAATTACCAAGGAGTATAAGGAAACTTTGGGGGGTGATATGTCCATTATCTTGATTTTGGTGATAGTTATGGGCATATACATATTTCAAGACTTATGAAATTTTATATTTTATGTATGTGCAGTTTATTATATATCTGTAAAAACTTAATGGGATTGGATAGGTTATGTTCAGAGTAAAAATTATCTGGTAATTTTCCTCATAGAGAACTGATCATTGTTAGCTATTCTGTTTCATTTGCAATTCAAAGTGTATTCTGAATAATTGCCTTGCATGCTAGTTTTATTTTGTGTGTTTACCTTTTTGCTTTTATATTTATGTTTTCTTGTAATTTTTATTGTTTTTTACTGTAAAAATGACTATGAAGCATAAAATAAATAAGCAAGCCTATAGAATAGTAAGTTCAACTTACTAAGAAATTTATATGTTCCTCTTTTTAAATTCTGGAAACAGGAAAAGTTTCTAAATATTTTGTGTACCTTGTCTTAAACAAGAATTTGTAGTAATACTGAATTTGTCTATATTGTTCCTTGTTTTAGTGCCAAGAAAAGCAATTATACTATAAACAGAAAATTACCTAAAGAAAAGTCTTTTAGAAGTATAAGACACATTATGTCCATTTTATAGGTGGGAAATAATTGTAGCATGGAACCATCAAGAGTGTAAGGGATCAAGAGTAGACGTCTTAATAGCAGTAATGGAATTAAATCCTGTCTTTTAATGCTTGTTTAAATAATATTCTACGGTACTCTCTTTGTAACATGGTGTTGGTAGTCTGCTTTTCAAGACTGGAGTGTCATGATAATTCTGATGAGGGAAAATGTATTTGTGACGTCCAACTCCTATCTCTGACTGCTCTGACTGTAGGTAGATTCTACTTGAAAAGAGCTTACTAGACTCATTTATGCTGTTTAAAAAAAAATTACAAATTGAAATTTAGTTAATTAATATTATCAAGATTATCTCAAAGCTGATCCATGTCTCAGTGTGTTGTCTGCTGTGAACTCAGTTTTAAGAATATTGCTATGAGTTCTCTTTACAGCTAACCTGGCTTTCTCTAACCTCTATTTTAAAAAGTAGGATGACTCCTCACTTTTTTTTAACAAGTAAAGCTTTTTGAACCCAAACTATTCTAAACCATTTATTTAATGGGAATCAGTAGTTTTATTTATTTATTTATTTTTTAAAGCTACATATTTTACGCCTTCTTAAAGTGAGGGTATTGGGTATAACCTAAAATCTTTTTTGATTATGCAAAGGCATGTTAATGAACATTCATTATTCTGGGAAAAACACAATTCTGCCTCTGATTTTTGTTTTTTCAGCCTACTTCTTAGCCTTGTCATTGTGCCAGGCCATGACTCTCCTTCCTAACTTTCTGGCAACACAGATAACCAAGTTGTTAAGAAATATGTGCTAAGAAGAGAAAATAGGATGTGACTGAGACTCTAAATGACTTTTCTCTGGAGCAAGTGTATGGTTTTAATGCTGAGGCTGTGTGACACGGTTTTAGGTGTTCTGCACCTACAGCTGTGTACAACATTAAGTTGCCAGAATGCTTGACCACCAGACAAGTGGAGAGTTACTATACCTAATTAGCTCTAATTGAGGAGTCTTGCCACCATGGGGAAGTATTAAGGGAAGAGAGGAAGGGACATAAGATGTAGCAGAATACTTTATAGCAGAAGGGACATAAGAGGTAGCAGAATACTTTTGTATTATTCTGCTGTTATATTGCATTTACCCTTTAACATGAACACCTATCATTGATTGAATGCTTTCTCTGTGCTAATGGTATATATACGTTACCTCTTTAAATCATATAGATTATTATCCACATTTGACACATGCAACGTTGAGACCCACAGAGGTTTAATAAGTTGCCCATGGCCACACAGCTAGTAATTGGTAGAGCTATGATTTGACCCCAGCTCTGTTTAATTCTAAAACGCATGTTCCTAACCACTTTGTTACACTGAAAATTGTATTCAGAGACATGGTGTCAGCGCCATTCTTCATCTAGAACACTGGGACTAAATTTCTAACAATGTACATATGTGTACATTCTGCTGTAACAACACAAGTTAGGCATCCTATAGAGCTTGTAGTATTAAATGTTTGCCAGGATAATACAGTGTTTTAGAGTTAAAGAAAAGCTCTTTGACATAAAACCATTTGAACAACATAGCATGTCATTTAATTAAATTACACTCAATAACATAAATTGCATAGTACAGTGCCTGGGCATGATAAGTGCTCAGTAAGTGGTAACTAAAACCTTATTTTGTATAGCTAATTGTAGACTGAATTGATTGAATTAGCTGTTTCAGTAATTTGAAGTGAGAAAGAAAATGCTATGCAATCTCATTGGTTTAGATGTCATTAATTCTCAATTTATGATCATTTGAGCAGAAACTAAACTAAGGTTTAGATTTATGCTATGAAGAAAGGACTTCCTAAGAAATTTTGCAGGGAGGAAAAGTTTAAAGCTTCTTACAAAAACAACTCTTTCAAAAACCTTTGAGTGCTTTGGTATTTCAAAAAGTATTTCCCATTGCAATCACACAGTTTTAATATTTTTACTAATTCAAATTACTCTTTTATTTAATCTGAAATAATATAGTTTTATTATAAATTTGCTTCACATGATGAATTCCAGCAACACTAAATTGACAGTCTTCATGATAAAAACTTATTTACCCGAGTTCTTTTGTTCTTTCTTAAAATTTAATTAAGGTTTTAAAAATTGTATCTAAATCCACTACTGAGGGAATAAAATCCCACATATTAGAGTATAGTGCAAGAACAGTGAAAATCACATCAGCTGGGGAGAGTCATAAAATTTTAGCTTAGTCTTAACTCCATCCCCCTTAGAGCCTGTTTCTACATTGTTAAAATCAAGAATGTGCCCTGCATTCTTGTAGCATTATTGTGAACATCAAAGGAGAAAATAAGTATATAAAGTATACTTTATATAAGTATAATCATATTAAAAACTTAGAAAATTACTTCAAGTGCTATTTAACAAGGTAGTATTTTATTTTTATTTATTTATTTTTTAAACAAGTTTCAAAAGATTTTTTAAGGCAACCTCATACCTGGAATACAAAACTAAGTTGAAAATTACTAAGACTTCATTTTTGCATAAAAGAAAAGTTGCCTTTATCACACTGGAATTCTTAATTTTCTCAGAATCAAAATTAGTTATTTTGAAAGGGAAGGAATAAAGTACATTGAATGAATGGAATTATAACCAAAGCCAGTATGATCAAGATCATCTTCCCCAAAGCCTCATTTGAAAAGAATTTGACATTTTAATGTGAAAAGTCACAGAAGTCCTTTACGTTTAACTAAGCTCCTCAAAATATTGTGCCAAATACTTAACATTTATTTTAAAACACTTTAAGTTGTACTTTACCATATACATGTCCAAAAACAATCCTGAAAAGATATTTCTTCTAACTTACAATAAAAAACTTCCTGCTTTTCAAAGTCTGATCGGTTACAATCATAAAATACTAGGTTCCTGTTTATAAGCTCATGATATGAAAACAATTATGTCCAATAGCTTCAGGGGAAAGTACAAACTAGAATTTACTATTAATAATTTCCTCATCATCTTGGTCATCTATGTGAAGTACAGTAGGAAGGAGTCCAATGTTAGGACTTACTCTTCAAAAAGTTGAAAAACGACAGGAGTTACTGCCGGGTCCCACTCTGTTACACAAACTCTGGTTTTACATCAGGGATCACCATGGTTTTATTTTAGTCATCCTCTGATTTACTGTCCACACTTTCTTCATATTGCATAGAACAATCATATGTTTAATCAAATCTGGAAAAAGTAATAAGCATTCCACATTTTGGGGGTAGCAATATGGGCCTCCCCCTGTGTTAAACATGTCGCAGTTTATAGCTAAGCTGACAGTTCAAAGGCTGAACCAGAATAGCCAGGACAGCTTGACTTTGCTGGTTTCCCAGTTGTACAGCTTGCAATCTCTATTTCATCGAGGTAACAGGAACAGATTGTTCCATCAGCAAAACTGAAGCAGCAGCAACTTTCTCCAAAACTATAACTGTTTTTCAAATGTGCAATCTCTAGTCAGGGCTAAGGTTATTGAATCAAATGCTAATAGAAGTTATTGTGGCTGCTAGCTGTCTAAGTTGAATTTAGAAACTGTTCTTTTGTCTCCTGCCTAAAAGATCTGGTCATCTTCCTAGATCTTCTTCCTAGTTGTTAGGTTCTGAACCAAATATCCTTTTGTATCTGTGTGAAATTGTGATTTGATGTTGATCACTCCGTTTATCTTGGCATCATGCCACAAACACTCATCCATTTAGAAAATGACATTCCCTCCATATCCTTATGATTTACTTCTTCTCTACTGGGTCACTTTTAAGATCAGTTCTATGATCAAGGTAACAAAAAGACTGGAAACGCTTGGATAATGGAAATGGCTTTCTGGTAGATATTCTCTGTTAAATCTCTGTTAAATCATCCCTGGCTTTCCAATGTCCTTAGCAAGGTAGTATTTTAGTATTAAGAGAGCTTTCTTCCCACAACTACATGACAACTACAACTCATATATAATATGAGTGACTTCTTGCAAATCTTTGTTTTATTACTTAATATTTACACTGAAGTTATTCCAAAAGGCAGTACTACTTGGTGATATATAGAATGTTTTCCAGAAAGGTGAGTAGCAATAAATAACATGATATTTTGGAACTGTTATATAATAACTTGTATATGATATGTCAGGGCATTTATGCATTTCTCAAACTGTAGCAAATATGCATTATTCAAGTTAGTATTTGGGATTCCTACAACTGAACCCCCTTGATTTTTCTTTGGATCTTAATTCCTAATGCTAATCTTTCTTACTAGTTTCTCCAGTAACTTCAACAGATGTGGACAATACACAGGGCTTCTCAAAGTGCAATAAAATTATGCCTTGAGCTGTAGAAGTTGTATTCCAGCTTATTTGACCAGAAAGAAAATCTACTAGGGCCATGAACTAAAGGAAACAGCACAAACTGATTCAGCCCTAGGATTGAAACCCAGCTCTTCACAGTTTATTAGGTGTGTGACCTTGGGCCAATCTCTTCATCTCAAGTCTCATTTTTAAAAATCTGTAAAATGGGGATAATAACACCTATCTTACACACTGGAGTGAAGATTAAGATATTACATATGTAGTGCAGTATACGATATATACCAGGTGATTGTGGAAAGGAAGAATAATTTTCCCTGTACCTTCTGAGTTCTTAGCTGAGACCCCTGTAATAAAAGACAGATGAACAAGAGAAAAACAAATTTATTAACATGTAGACCTCATGTATACCTGGGAGATACCCAGGAAAAATGAATAACTCAAAGAGGTGGCTTTAGGATTCAGGTTTAAATACCTTAATAGGGAAAGGGGTGGAGGGATGTAGGCCTCTTAGGGGAGAGTAAATGATTTTTAGGAAGGATGAATTGGCTCTTAGAAGAATATATGGGAGGTATGATAGTTTGTGACAAGTGTATATGGGTGTGTTGCTGATTTCTAGTCTCTTCTCCTGTGATGAGTCCATCTTCCCTGGTTGGATGAAACTCCTAGGGAGGGAGTTTCTGACAGTTGAGTTCCTTTTGGATGTCTTTAGGTACATGAAGAGAGTTCAGAGTAAGCCTCTCCCTGCATTTGTTGTTTTTCAAGTGCCTACAGCTCTTGAAAATAATCAGTACACCAAAGTGGCATATTTTGGGGTGGCATGTCCTGAGCTCCTACAATCACATTTAGGGGTAGAATATTCTACTACTCTTCATGTTCAATACAAAGTGTTTGTTTTTTCTCTTCCTTAACCGTAGGGGAACTTTGAGAGCTCCACCAGACCAATTCTTAGACTAGTGAGGAGGAATGAATGAATAGAATGTCTTTCCATAGTTTTCCAGCAGTGGAAAATTTTTATTTGCTTAGAATTGAATGTCAAAGCTAACTCAGTTTTCTGCTGATTTTCAGAGGTTGGCTCTAGTTTACTTATTCCCACAGAGATTCTGCTGTACTATAGCACTGATTTCCTAGCATCCGACCTTCACAATTAAATGCTCTCAAAACCTTTTTCTTTTTGGTTGCAAAAATAGTTGGTTGCTAATAGCCCAAGATAGTTTTTCTTATATCACTACTCTACAGTTAGAGAATAAAACAACCAAATTAGTATTAGCCATGAAAATAAAACCTTCCACAGCATTCCTTAAGCCATATTCAAAGCAAAGAAAAAATTTAAATGCTATATTATCTTAGGAAAGCATTTAAGATTGTCACAGATTTTACATGATTCATATAATTTACCTCACATTTGATTCTCATTTCATATGTATATGAGATTTTTATTAGGAAAATGTTTACAATACAATGTGTTTTAAAATTTATGAAAGAAACTTGCATTTTTTAACTTGTAGCTGCGACATAATTTTAACAGAAATGAAGTAAACAGCAGGCAATAATAATCATTAAACAGTACCTGGTACCCGTACACCCCTCTCACTCACTCTAGTACCCTTGTATGTTTTTCCATTTTACAGTTGTGTTTTTCCATTCTGAAGTAGCTCATCTATTATACTTTTTGTCTCTATACTTTAAGTTGAATTTATTTATATATTATAAGACACTAAGCTTGTTGTTTTTGTTGTTTCAGTATTTTCTACTAAAGAGTAAAATTTTACCTTGTTACCAGATTCAGAAGAAGATGTTGTTGAAACTCCTGCTGTGTCCCATGATGAACACACACACCAAGAGATAAAGGGCCAAAAAACACTGGCAACTCCTGCAGTTCGTCGCCTTGCAATGGAAAACAATGTAAGTTTTCTTAATATTTAAGTGTGAGATCACACAGAAGGTATACATGTGTATCTATGAAGAATTACCCAGCTATCCTATGATGAGATGGCTCAAGTTGGGATTAAAGGAAACATGGAAATGTCTGTTACTAAAAAGTGATAGTTGCATAAAAGTCCTCATGAGCAATGAGAAGATAATTGTGAACTTATTATTCATGTTAATTGAGAAGTGTGGATTTATTATTCTTCCTGAGAGCCTAATAACAGTCAGGGCTACCATTTATTGGCACTTGTAAATACTAGTGTCTTAGATCAGGTACCCTACAAGCATAGCTTGAGACAGGGGTTTGGGAACACGTGATTGATTGATTGAGAGAGTGATCATCTTTACTAGGAATGAAGGAAGCAGTATAGGGAAGGGATGGGAAATGGGCCAGGCAAGGATGTGGTCCCAAGGATCTGCCTGATCCCAGGGAGGTAGGGAAAACCATAGAGCTATACTGACTTGAGTCAAGGAGCCTGGCCTTCTGTTTTCCCTCTTACCTTGACAGTCATTGCTGCTTAACCTCCAAAGTGAGATGGCTCCTAGGCATTGTGCTAATAATTTACATGTTATCTCATTTAATCTTCACAAGTCTGAGACAAAGGGCCCTTCTAAGATTTAGAGAGGTCAAATAACTGGTCCAAGGTCACACAGCTAACCCAGTGGTAGAACCAGAATTCTGAAGTGAGTCTCTGTGACTCTAAAACCAGTGCTCTTAATCATTAATAGTGTCTCAACAATTGATGCCTCCATTATTTGAGCACTTCTGAGCCAGACACTATACGTACATTATCGCTAATCCTCACAGTAACCTTGCAGACTGGTTTGAATTATCCCCTTTTTGCAGATGAGAAAAGGTAGAGAAGTTGATTAAGTTGCCTAAAATCAAGTAAGTAGCTGAACTGGGGATTTGAGCACAAATCTGTCTGGTTCCAAAGCCTGAGTTCTTTCCACTGTGCCTCACAATGCAGGCTTTTGTTTGTCTGTTTTTGAGAGAAGTAGTTAAATTACCGTTGGGGGGAAAAAAGTTTACATTTTGGGAATAGGTAATAAGAGTCATTAAGATGTTCATTCTCCTTCAGCTAATTATCCTACCATTGGGGAACTATCCCAAGGAGATAATCTAGGATATATTAAAGTGTTTTATATAACCCAAAATTAGAAGGCACATATGTGTTCAAAATCAGGGAAATGCTTAGGAAAATTATGTTATAAACCCTTAATGAAAATTTATTAGCCATTGAATGTGTTCAAACATGAAGATGATTTAGCATAACAGAAAAATAGAAATAGTAATATGGAACACTACACTGTTAAGGGCAGCAGATGAAATAATGATCTTATATATTGTTTTGAAAGCTATAAACATTTTACCATTTAAAAAAAAATTATATAGAAGGACTACCTGTAAAAATATATGATGTGGCTTTCCTTTTCCTAAAGATGTATATATTAGAGCATTTGTATAATTACTAGAAATTAAATAACAGATTTATTATTATAAAATCACCTTTTCCCCCCTTTTTTTTGCAGTTTGTATATTAATTATTGAGTTTGTCTAAAATTAAAAACCAGTGGCACTTACAGTTGTTTGTAATTACCTAAAAATTATGTTTAAATTCTTAGAGTTCATTTGTTATAAACTAAATGTTTGATGTGATAAAGTCCTTTACTCTTTTGTGGTCATTCTTAGAGAAGCATCAATACAAATGAAATAGGACTTAACCTTGAGAGTTTAACTAATATACACTATGCGTGAGGATATCATCCAAGCTAATGTGTCTTTTTATTTAAATACAATTCAACTTAGTGAAATATTTTATCTCTATTACCAAACATAGGAAGTGATTAAATAAAGCCAGATCACAAATGTTTCCAAAAAGTATCATGAGTGCCCAGTAGAAAGTGGAATTATATCATCTATTGTTTATTCTGTGGAAAGCAATAATAAAACTTAACTATTTGACCCTTAACTTGGACCAAGGAACTCACATTCCAAGTATGCCTCAATAAAGTTAATTTCAGTGTTTTGTACTGATCTTTCTAAAACAGCCATCAGAAAAAAACTAATTCAAGAGAGCTTTTATAGGATGATTATTTTAACCATTATGTGTTTACCGGTAGCCAAGGTCAGAAACAGTGGTCTACATTTGTTACAGTGTTTAACTCTTGTTTAAACTCTCAGTTCTTCTTATGTAGTCTCCAAGAATAGAAAAAAATCAAATAAGAATTATGCAAGAAATTTAGAAATAGTTGACTGTTTAAAAATATGTTTTCATAAATAGCTCTATACAATGTAGATATTACATTGTTACCGCATGGGCAAATGAACAGTAAGTACAAAATTAACAAATGATCACTTACGAAGAGTAGCTGTAGTTTATAGCATTCTATTGAGAAGACAAAAATGTTATTTATAGTTTGTAGTGTTCTATTAAGATAATTAAAATGTTATTTCCTTATACTAATTTATTGGGCAGAAATATTTTTTTTACCTTCAGTTCATTTAATTTCACTTAGAGACCTCAGTGATGGATTTATTTATTTTTAGGTAGTTTTATTTTTAGCATTAAAATGTGTCATTTTTTAGATTAAGCTGAGTGAAGTTGTTGGCTCTGGAAAAGATGGCAGAATACTTAAAGAAGATATTCTCAGCTATCTGGAAAAGCAAACAGGAGCTATACTACCTCCTTCACCAAAAGCTGAAATTATGCCACCTCCATCAAAACCAAAAGAGAGAACTATTCCTATACCAATATCAAAACCTCCAGTATTCACAGGCAAAGACAGAACAGAACCCATAAAAGGTAATAATAATAGTAATGTAAGATAATAGAGTAATTATTTGGGGGGAAGCTACTTCGACATGATGAAATTACAGTTTTTCTAGGAAAAGCTATAATATATACTGATATATGTTAGCAGGTTTCTTAGAGTATAAATTTGTGTACAGATAATTTTTCTGTTTGAAGACTTGCTCGGTATATTTTAAATATTATTTTTTGTTAGCTTTCAAAACAACTATTTCTGATTTATTTAGAAACTCTTAGGATGATTAACTTCCAGAAGAGTGACTTTGCAAGAAGCCATTGTGTAAATACATGGCTTGCATCCTTTCGAATTTATTATTATTATTATTTTGGCATTATTATTATTTTTTTTGTTTGGCTGCATTGGGTCTTCGTTGCTGTGCTCAGGCTTTCTCTAGTTGCGGTGAGCAAGGGCTACTCTTCGTTGCGGTGCAAGGGCTTTTCATTGCAGTGGCTTCTCTTGTTGTGGAGCATAGGCTCTAGGTGCACAGGCTTCAGTAGCTGTGGTGCGCGGGCTCAGTAGTTGTGGCTCGCAGGCTCTAGAGCACAGGCTCAGTAGTTGTGGCACACGGGCTTAGTTGCTCCGCGGCATGTAGGATCTTCCCGGACCAGAGCTCGAACCCATGTCCCCTGCATTGGCAGGTGGATTCTTAACCACTGTGCCACCAGGGAAGTCCCTTTTGAATTTTTTATATACCACTGTGTTAAAAGCAGTTATCTGTTATATTATTACAATTGACACTGGGTGTTGTGCTAGTCAATGCTTCAGCATTGAAATTACTGGCTTTCAAGTTATGTAATGAAGATGGTAGCTCCAAGAGGAAGAGTTTAATTAAGAGTAAGTGACATTAGAGAACCTTATATTTTAGTTTTTAAAGGGATTAAAGGATTTAAGAATTTTTATAAAGTACATATATATGCATATATGTATATATACATATATATATGTATATTTAATATTTTCCAGGCTTTCACAAAGCAATGGTCAAGACCATGTCTGCAGCCCTGAAGATACCTCATTTTGGGTATTGTGATGAGGTTGACCTTACTGAACTGGTTAAGCTACGAGAAGAATTAAAACCCATTGCTTTTGCTCGTGGAATTAAACTCTCCTTTATGCCCTTCTTCTTAAAGGTAAGATTTTAGTCATTTCAAACAAGGCTTGAGTAAGACATTTAAATTTTGTTTTGAGAATATGCAATGTGTTAACTATGGGTTTGAATAAAAATATATTTCTCACAATATCACATAGTTAGAAAAATGTACAAGTACACTCTCTTTGTTTCATGAAAGTTTATAAAATTGAAATTTCTCTGTCAGATTTTTATCTACTTATCTCTTTGAGCTAGGTGAGGATTGTCCTGCCATGTAGGTAAAGCCTTTAATTCTGAAAGGATCACTCCAGTAAAGTCCTGATTTGAAGAAAAGTGAGACTTGGTATTGATCTTTCACTTTTCAACAAACTTATATTGAGGCTTCTGGGAATCATTTCTAGTACTAGGCCTTGGTGCCAGTATCAAAAAGAATAAGGCCGTCAGCTGACCTTGAGCAGCCCACTAACCACCATTTAGAAAGCAGCCTCCATATGCCTGACCCCGTACCAAGTGTGCTGTATACATTATCTTTTAATGATCAGAATAATGCAAACATGTAAATATTGCTATCCCCATTTTCCATTTAAGGAAATTGGCAATCAGAGAAGTTGAGAAACTTGTCAAGAATTTATATCTAACAAGTAGAGAAGCTAAGTTTTTGGTTCTGGTCCATTTTTCTCAAAAATGCATACTGTTGTCTCTAAATCCAGTGTGGCTTCCTACCAGCCCTTTCCATGGTTCTTTTCAATGCTTCCCCTTCGGGATTGCCTTCAGGATAGTTTCTAAATGCGTTAACGTGGCGTAAAAAAGTATTTCTATGCGTCTCTGCCGCCCACCTCTCCAGTCTTCTCTCTCACAGTCACTCTCTCCGCTATAGTCAGATTAAGCTATGCATAGTTGCTGGAATACACAACTTGACCTGAAATGCCACCTCCTCCCTTGATCAAATACATGTGCATCCTAAACACCAAATTTTGCTCCAGTATAGAACAGAATACAGAAGCTGGTTCCTCCTACAGAAGCCAGTGGCTGTCACAGTTTGAGTTAAATGGCCTTTTGTTTCTCATTGCAGTTTATCTCAATGTTTTGAAAGTGTTTATACTCAGTTGTCTCTTCACTGATGCTGAGTCTTGTAAGGCAGAAGCTGTTCTCCTATATGTCCATCTTTTTAACAACTACCCTAACAGGGAAAGAGATGGTCTATAAACATGAGATGTAGTAAGTGCCAGTAAATGAGAGAGCTGGACTGTATTACAGCTATAGAGGGTCATCTGTAGAGACACAGCAATTGAAACACGTGGATGAGATCACCCAAATTATGTGTGAAGGAGAAGAAAAGAAGGCTAAGGGTTTTACATCAGTGTTTAAGGGGTAGGTAGAAATTGAGTTGGCAAAGGCAATGGAAGAGGCTGAGTGGGGTCAGTGGTTTGACAATAGGAGAACCAGAAAAGAGTCACTTAATAGCCAAGTGTATCTATTGCTGTATAACAAACCACCCCCAAATTTCATGGTTTGAAACAATTACCATTTATTATTTCTCATGAATCTACAGGTGAGCAGGACCAGTCTGCTGATCTTAGCAGAGCTCACTTATATGTCTATAGACAGGTAGTAGATTGGCTAGGGGCCAGCTGGTGTAGGATGGCCTCAGTGAGGATGACTTATTTCTCTTCTGGCTGTCTCGCCTATCTGCCCAGTATGCTAGCCTGCACATGGTCTCAGTACTGGCGGGGGTAAAGAGAGGAAGCAGAATGTTAGCACTTTCCCCAAGCTGTGCTGCATTGAGTTTGTTTTTAACTCATTGACCAAGGCAAGTCACATGACTAAGCTCAGAATCAGCTTGCAAGAGCACTACCAAGGGACTTGGATAAGGAGGCTCGTTAAAGATTGGGGCCTTTGGGCTTCCCTGGTGGCGCAGTGGTTGGGAGTCCGTCTGCCGATGCAGGGGACGCGGGTTCGTGCCCCGGTCCGAGAAGATCCCACATGCCGCGGAGCGGCTGGGCCCGTGAGCCATGGCCGCTGAGCCTGTGCGTCCGGAGCCTGTGCTCCGCAACGGGAGAGGCCACAGCAGTGAGAGGCCCGCGTACCGCAAAAAAAAAAAAAAAAAAAAAAAGATTGGGGCTTTTGATTCGGCCTCTCACACCAAGAGACAAGAAAAAAGTTTTAAGAGGAGAGTAGATAATGGTTATATGCATTACAGAGGTTAAATAGGATAAGGGATGGGAACAGGCTATTGGATTGGTAATGAAGAGGTCATGTGTGGCCTCAGCCGGAACTTACTGAATAAAGTAGTGTTGAGGGAGAAGCTTGGTTGTGGAATGAAAGAAATTGAGGAAGAGGAGAAACCTGAAAAAATGTGCAAAAAGGCAGACAGGGCATAGGTACAGGTGACAGTCACGGTGGTTGGAGTAGATTGAAGAAAGGTTCCGTTTGCTCCCTCCCCCGCTGCGCACCCTTGAGGAAAAATTGAGCAGATCTGTAGGCTGAGGGAAAGAGCTGGAAAATGGAAAGTTAAAATGTGGGATAGGGAGGGTGGGAGGGAGGGAGGCGCAAGAGGGAAGAGATATGGGAACATATGTATATGTATAACTGATTCACTTTGTTGTGGAGCAGAAACTAACACACCATTGTAAAACAATTATACTCCAATAAAGAG
>NC_041217.1:95528660-95561521 GCF_002837175.3 Physeter macrocephalus
GCGTCCGGAGCCTGTGCTCCGCAACGGGAGAGGCCACAGCAGTGAGAGGCCCGCGTACCGCAAAAAAAAAAAAAAAAAAAAGATTGGGGCCTTTGATTCGGCCTCTCACACCAAGAGACAAGAAAAAAGTTTTAAGAGGAGAGTAGATAATGGTTATATGCATTACAGAGGTTAAATAGGATAAGGGATGGGAACAGGCTATTGGATTGGTAATGAAGAGGTCATGTGTGGCCTCAGCCGGAACTTACTGAATAAAGTAGTGTTGAGGGAGAAGCTTGGTTGTGGAATGAAAGAAATTGAGGAAGAGGAGAAACCTGAAAAAATGTGCAAAAAGGCAGACAGGGCATAGGTACAGGTGACAGTCACGGTGGTTGGAGTAGATTGAAGAAAGGTTCCGTTTGCTCCCTCCCCCGCTGCGCACCCTTGAGGAAAAATTGAGCAGATCTGTAGGCTGAGGGAAAGAGCTGGAAAATGGAAAGTTAAAATGTGGGATAGGGAGGGTGGGAGGGAGGGAGGCGCAAGAGGGAAGAGATATGGGAACATATGTATATGTATAACTGATTCACTTTGTTGTGGAGCAGAAACTAACACACCATTGTAAAACAATTATACTCCAATAAAGAGGTTAAAAATAAAGAAAAAAATGTGTGAATGGGAAGCACTGTTAGAACAATGCCTGAGCATGAGGGCCAATGAGTTGAAGACCCCGGTGGAGAAGTTCACCTGGAGGAGAAGAGAGTGCCACCTCTTGTTTCAGACTGGGTTCCTCTTACTGCTTCCAGTGACAAGTCTGTTTTGAGGCAAGGACAGTCCAGCTTTTTAATATGTTAAATTTATTTCATGATTGTTTTTCTTTATTGTTCCAGTCTGAATGAAATATCTGATCTTTATTTTGAAAATAAAAGTTAATATGCTTTGTTTTAAAATAACATCTTTTTCCAGTCTGTATAATTTTAGAACATTTGGAAAATACTACAAAGTATTGTACAGGGGGAAAAAATGACCTCTTATCTGTGGACACACACCTTGTTTTTCCTTTTACAAAATTTGGATTATACTCAAAATACTGTTTTTAATGTATAACACTTTAACCTTAGTTATGGATTTTTATAAAAAGATTAAAGTTATAGTTATCAAATCAAATGCTTAATAAAACTTTCCTTAACTCTCTAGCTCAAGGATATGATTTCTTTTTTTCTGTCAAGACCACTAACCCACAGACAAAAATAACACTTAACACAACACACATAAAGAACTCTTAATTGGACAAGATGAAGGCAGTAGGAGAGGGAATTCTTTTTAGGGACAATTTTAAGCATTTTTATTTTCCTTTTTTTTGGTGGGTGGGGGGCTGTGCCACTTGGCACTGCTTACAGGATCTTAGTTCCCCAGCCAGGGATTGACCCTGGTCCACAGCAGTGAAAGCATGGAGTCCTAACCACTGGACTGCCAGGGAATTCCCTATTTTCCTATTTTTTAAACTGACTATAAGGCATGACAACCAAATGCAGTGTATGAATTTTGATTAGATCCTGGATGGGCAGAGAAACAGCTATAAAGAATACTTTGGAGACAGGTAAATCTGAACATGGACAGAAGAGAAATGGTAGTAAGAGAAAAAAGGAAAAAGGAAAGGGAGAGATTAAGGCAGGAGAAGGCACAAATGCCATCAGTTCTAGGAAACGGGCTCTAAAGTAAATGTTTGCACCATCTCTGCCCTTTTCTTGGCCAAGGACACCAGGTGGAACACTGGCCTCTCAAATCCTTATCACTTGTTCTTTCTACACAGGAAAATAGCTTACTGCCTTTTTGTGTTTTAATTCAAAGTGTTTCTTTGAACTACAGGATTGCTTCTCACGGAAACCTTAAGACTCTACATGTAAGTGAGGAAAACATGTAGAATTTAGACCTTTTTTTGGTACTTTGGTCAGCCTGCATAGTTACTTTGAAAATCTCCTTGATGTTTACAAGCTCCCTGACTACTTTATCTTTTATTCTTAAATGATAAGGGTAACCTAGTTCCACATTGCTGGGAGGTAACGTAGGGAGTAATATGCCTGGTACATGTAGACTTGCAATTAAACTCAGCTTAAATAAGAGTTCTTTCCTTCCATCCTTTACATCTTATTGCTTCAAATCCCCTATCCTTTCCAGGTTAAAAGTGCTAACGTTGTATTTCTCTCTAAACAGGCTGCTTCCTTGGGATTACTACAATTTCCTATCCTTAATGCTTCTGTGGATGAAAACTGCCAGAACATAACATATAAGGTTGGCTATGTGCTGTGATAAATAAAAGTGCAAATGTGCTTGTAGCTTAAAGAAGCTTCTATTATACCTCAAGTGGTGATCTTCTTCAAACTGGAAATTAAAGTATGGGGTAAAACATTAAACTGAAGATAAATCTGTTGCTATTGATGTTGGTTTTACTGGTTAATAATTAATGATACTATTCAGATATGCAGATTGCCATTTTTAACGCCTTTTGGTTTTCTGGTTAAAATAATGGAAATATATAGCTGTGAGGCAATGGTTTACATTTCCCATCGTACATACCCTCTCCGCAAACAGAAGAGCTCTCTCAAAATGGAATTCCTGCAGTTTTTAAAACAAGAATAATTTAGGGACTTCCCTGGTGGTCCAGTGGTTAAGACTTAGCGCTCCCAATGCAGGGGGCCCAGGTTCGATTCCTGGTCAGGGAACTAGATCCCGCATGCCTCAAGAAGATCCCGCACACAGCAACGAAGATCCCACATGCCGCAACTAAGACCCGGCACAGCCAAATAAATAAATAAATAAATATTTAAAAATAAATAAATAAAATCACATGCTTGTGTATTGATACCCATTTAAAAAAATAAATAAAGGGACTTCCCTTGTGGTCCAGTGGTTAAGAATCCACCTTCCAATGCAGGGGATGCGGGTTCGATCCCTGGTCGGGGAACTAAGATCCCACATGCCGCGGCGCAACTAAGCCCTGAGCGCTGTGGAGCCCGTGCGCCACAATTAGAGGCCTGGTGCAGCCAAAAATAAATAAATATTTTTTAAAGTTTAAAAAATAAATAAAACAAGAATCATTTAAATGAGCAAAGTACTGAAAGGTTGAATTCATTGAGTGAACTCTTCTGTTTGGAGTGAAAGTTCATTAAGGAACTCTTTTGAGGATGCGGCCCTTACTTATATTTCTTATTAGAAATATACAACCAGGAAGTGAGCTTTACATTCTGGGGGGTTGGATCTAAATCTTTCCATGTTATTAATACAATTTCCTCATTAAGTATATACTTGTTGCAAACAATTCAGACAAGAAAATAGTGATATTTACCTTCAGTCCCATAATCCTAAGATAACTCGCTGTTTATGCTGAGATGTACATCTGTCTAGGATTTTATTTTTACACAGTTAAAAAATGTGTAATTATATATATTATATATATAATATCATATTTTTTTAAATTTAAAATGTTTTTCTTTTAACTATTTTCTTTTCTATTTAATATGTTTTAGATATCATTACATGTCAATAAATATAGCTTTGTTATCATTTGTTTAGCCAGTGACTTATTGATAAACATTTTGATCATTTGCACTTTCTCAATCTTATAAACAATCTGACTCAGCATCTGTTCATCTCTACATACATTTGCATTTGTCTCCTTAGCACACATTTTTGTAAATGTTGGTACGTACTGTTAAATGTTCTCCAGAAAGTATATACCAGCTTACACTTCCACTAACAATGGATGGAAATAATCTATTGCCCTATATTCTTACCAAAAAAAAATTTATCTTTTTCAAAAAAATCTTTTAAAATTATTTCTTTTAAATCATCACCAATATGGTGAAAATAGTTTTCTATAGTTGAGTTCATAAGGCAGTGAAGGCTGAGACTTTCTTTTCTGTTAGCTTATGAAAAGGCTGCTGTATAATTGTTTGTTTGTTTGTTTATTTTTAGGCTTCTCATAACATTGGGATAGCAATGGATACAGAGCAGGGCTTGATTGTACCTAATGTGAAAAATATTCAGATCCGCTCCATATTTGAGATCGCCACTGAATTGAACCGCCTCCAGAAAGTGGGCTCTGCAGGTCAGCTCAGCACCACTGACCTTACAGGAGGAACATTTACTCTTTCCAACATTGGATCAGTGAGTAATAGTAATGTTCAAGTTCATAAACCATAACTTAAGATTTGTGACCATATGCTCAGTTAAAAACATAAACTTTAATTTGCCATTTGTTCCTCAGAAGCTTAATTTTTCTACTCTATTTTGTTTGTTTTTTAGATTGGTGGTACCTACACCAGACCAGTGATATTGCCACCCGAAGTGGCAATTGGGGCCCTGGGAACAATTAAGGTATGTTTGTTACATAGTTGAAAAAAGAGTTTAAGCAAATTGGGGTAGGAAAAACAAAGAAGAGTAACCGTTTCTGAGGTTTTTCCCCTCACTTTGTAGGTTTGAGTATGGTATTGGGTTTAGTAAGCCAATTATTTCTTCCTAAGAACTAGGTCTACAACTCCGGTGGCTGCCTCTCTGTAGAGTAAATGCTTGTGATCTGGATTGTTTCTGTATGGATCAACCATTGTGGATTATGCCAGGCACAGGTGTGAGTCTTTATGAATAATCGCAAATATAGCCAATCTGAGTCTATCAAAATATCTTTATTTCAGAATACCAAAGAATAATAGTAAGTCAATCCAAATTATTATTTGTAACGGTAAAACACCATTGAGAGCATTTTTCTTAAACTTTACTCTGTTCAAGAATCATTGGGATTTTGTTCTTCTCGTGGTTCCAGTGGGGAGAGAAGGAGGAAGCAGGGAGCGGGGCCGTTGTTGGGGGGACCCGCCGCGGCTTTTGCCACCACCGCCACCACCATCTCTGTGCTTGTTGCGTGGGAAAGGAGGTGTAAATCCCGGGCGCGAGCCGGCGGCTGCGCCATTGCGGGAGGGTTGGCGGTGGGAAGGCGATGGCGGATGTAGATAAACTCAACATCGACAGCATCATCCAACGGCTGCTGGAAGTGAGAGGGTCCAACCCTGGTAAGAATGTCCAGCTACAGGAGAATGAAATCAGAGGACTGTGCTTAAAGTCCCGAGAGATCTTTCTCAGTCAGCCTATCCTACTAGAACTTGGAGCACCACTCAAAATATGTGGTGATATCCATGGACTATACTATGATTTGCTTCGACTTTTTGAGTACGGTGGTTTCCCGCCAGAAAGCAACTACCTGTTTCTTGGGAACTATGTGGACAGGGGAAAGCAGTCATTGGAGACTATCTGCCTCTTATTGGCTTACAAAATCAAATATCCCGAGAATTTTTGTCTTCTCAGAGGAAACCACAAATGTGCCAGCATCAATAGAATTTATGGAATTTATGATGAATGTAAAAGAAGATATAACATTAAACTATGGAAAACTTTCACAGATTGCTTTAACTGTTTACCAATAGCAGCTATCGTGGATGAGAAAATATTCTGCTGTCATGGAGGTTTATCACCAGATCTTCAATCTATGGAGCAGATTCGGCGAATTATACGACCAACTGATGTACCAGATCAAGGTCTTCTTTGTGATCTTTTGTGGTCTGACCCCGATAAAGATGTCTTAGGCTGGGGTGAAAATGACAGAGGAGTGTCTTTCACATTTGGTGCAGAAGTGGTTGCAAAATTTCTCCATAAGCATGGTTTGGATCTTATATGTAGAGCCCATCAGGTGGTTGAAGATGGATATGAATTTTTTGCAAAGAGGCAGTTGGTCACTCTGTTTTCTGCACCCAATTATTGTGGAGAGTTTGACAATGCAGGTGCCAGGATGAGTGTGGACGAAACACTAATGTGTTCTTTTCAGATTTTAAAACCTGCAGAAAAAAAGAAGCCGAATGCCACGAGGCCCGTAACACCTCCAAGGGGTATGATCACAAAGCAAGCAAAGAAATAGATGTCATTTTGACACTGCCTAGTTCGGACTTGTAACATATAGTGTATAACCTTCATTTTTAAAAGTGTAATGTGTATTGGTCAGCTTGCTCAAAAAGTGTTTGTGGGCACCCCCCTTCCATTTTTGACTTAATGAATAGTATTTGCTGGTTATAACGGCAAATGAAAGACTCTCCACTCCCAAGGAAAAATGTTTTGTTTTGTTTAGTTCTCAGTTCCTTTTTGCAAACAACTTTAATGATGGTGTCAAAGCTGTACACCCCAGGACATTTTATCCTTTCTAAGGGATGAGTGTACAACTGATCTTTTTCTAAATTCAGTACAGCCCATGAATAATGTAAATGCTCACTTTCTTTAGGATATAAAGAGAGCCCTAGGGTGCTCAATCTGTACATGTTATTGTCATAAAATGCATATTGTTGGATACAAACCACTGTGAACTCTTTTTTCGTTTTTTTTTTTCAAAGGGATTGCTTTTTTTCTCATTGTCTTATCATGTACAAGCTAGTTTTTATAGCTATCAACATTAGGAGTAACTTTCAACCTTGCTAGCATCACTGGTATGTATATTTAATTAAAGCACACTTTCCCCTGCGATATACTTTAAATGATGATTAAAGCCATTATTTTAAATGTTTGTGACTCTTTCCTAAAGCCAAAGTTTCTGTTGAAATATATATTGACACTCCCCTAAGTACAAGGTGGCACGGTTGTGTACATCTGCTGCCTTTATGGGGATTCAAAAACAGGTTTTTGAGTTTGAATAGCAATTAGTAACATAGTGCTGTTTAAACTATTAATGATTAAAGTTAATAACATTTTGTATGATTTCTATATAGCCTATTCATTAAGTAATCTTTTTACAGTTACATCAGGCCTGAACCCATCCATTCAGAAAGCTTCAAATTATGGAAACAATACTGTTCTATACAAGTGACTGATTATGGTTTCTTTGGCCTACATTCTTTATTCTGTGGTGAAGTTGAGGCTTATAAGTCAAAACAAAGGAACTAACTTACTATCCAGCAGTTTATACAGAACTCACAGTATCTATGACATTTTTAAACTAAGATCTGTTAAAAAGAAATCTGTTTCAACAGATGACCATGTACAATACCATGTGGTGAAAATAAATTCAGACTTATTAAATGATGAACTTGTTAAAAAAAAATCATTGGGAGTGCAGTTAAAAATGCAGATTTCTTGGCCTTGGGGACAGAGCCTCCAAAATTTACATATTAAACAAGAACCCATGTGGCCATGTTATAGGAGACTTAGAATAAGGGTTGCAGTGATTCTTAACCCTGGCTACACATTAGAATCATCTGGAAGGTGTGAAGAAAGTGCCCAAGCTCACCCCATACCAACTGCACCAGAATTGGCGGGGAGGCGGCGCTGGGGCTTGGGCATCCCTGTTAACTCAGGGTTGAGAACCACCCGAGTTAAAGAAATAAGCTCATAGATACCATTTCAATACCACCATTATTAAATGTCATTGTCACTACATTAACCTTGATTTTGATCTTCACGTTTTCAGAAGAACCTTTCTTCTTCTCTGTATTTATAATGCTTCCACATGGAACATCTCTGGGACTTGCTTTTCATGAGTTTATTACTTTCATGTTGGCATCCAAAATCTTCACAGATACTTTCACTCAGCCTTTGATTTGCTTTCTAGCAGCTGGTACTTTGGCTGCTAAGTTACTCCCTCTTCTAGCTCTACTTTCCCTTCTGGCACACGGAAGAGACAGGGAGGAAAATTAAGAACACATAGCATGACACTGTTCTGTCCAAATCAGGAGTTTCTCTAAGGGATTAACTTCTCTATCACTCGTCTGCCCCCAACAAGCATTCAGCATTTGATTCTCACAGAATTCTGACTTTTTGCAGCTTACAAACAAACCATCATACCTATTTAACAAAGTTTTGTTTTCCCTTTTCCTGAAAGCAGTTTGTTTTCTTCTGAACTGTACATATAGGTATATAATTGTGGTAAACTATACATGACAAAGTTTACCATTTTAATCAAAGTGTATGGTTCAGCAGCAGTAGTACAGTCACACTGTTTGCAACAATCACCACCGTCCATCTCCAGAACTTTTTTATCATCCCAAACTGAGACTCTGTGTGTACAATATATACCACATTTTGTTAATCTATTCATCTCTAATGAGTATTTGGGTTGTTTCCATTTTTTGGCTGTTGTGAATAATGCTGCTGTGAACACTGGTGTACAATTATCTGTGAGATGCATTTTTTCAGAATCATCTTACTCATGGTTTTTTCAGGTTATGAAGCATAGTTCTTAAAGTATAAATCTGCATAGTGACTTAATGTAGTTAATCTTTGTTGGGTAGGGACAATATTTCATTCCTTTCTCCCTTTGGGTCATCTCTCCTTTGCTATCTTTTGTTTTCACTGTAAATTTTAAACTGTCACTAAATAGTCTTAAGTCACTAAAACCTCCACATTCCTCAATTCTCAGTCCTTATCTTTCTTGACCTATTAGCTGCGCTTGAGTTGATCAATACCGCCTCTTTGGAAAACCTTCTTCGCTGCAACTCGCTAGTCTGCTTCCCCCCTACCTAGTGCCTGTTCCCTCTGAGTCTCCTTTGCCTGTACCTCCTCATCTCCCAATCTCTAAACATTGGAGGACCCCAGGGCTCAGTTCTGGCCCTTTTCTTTATCTGATCCAGTATCACGGCTTTAAATACCATTTATATGCTGATGGCTCCCAAGTTTATATCTCCAGACCAGACTAGACCTCTCCTTTGAACTCCAAACTCTTATTTCCTACTCGGAAGTCTAACTAGGCATCTCCAATTTCCTGCTCCTTCCCTCACCACCACACCCTCTCACCTGCTCCTCCTGAAGTCTTCTCCTTTCAGTGACTGGCCATTCTGTGCAGAAACCTCCAATAGCTTCTCACCTCACTCCAAATCAAAGGCAAACTAGCTGCAGTGGCCTACCATGGCTCTACACTGGTGCCACTCAGTGTGACTGGGACCCACATCAGGCTGTGACTGTTGTATCCGGGCTCTGAGGGGAGAACTACAGAAGGGGAGAGTAGGGCTCAGAAACCTTCGTTGCCCTTTGACAGAGTGATTTTATGTCTACTGAACCTAACAATAAGAGGTGGATCTTGCATTTTGTATATCTTTTTATATCATTATAAAAAGATAATATATTTTTGATATATATTCACTTTTGATATATATATATATTTTTGGAAAATAGCCTGCAATGAATTAGCTTTTTTTTAAATCTGTTTTTGGAAAAGTCAGAGGCAGACTGGGAGGCATAACTGTTGTCTTAGCAACATGCCCCCCTTCAGCCTGCTCTTTCTGTGACCTCATCTCCCACCTCTCACCCCGGCCCCTCCACTGCAGCCTCCCTGCCAACTTTGCTGGTCCTCCAACACTCCAGCCATGCTTCCCCCCACACCCCCTCACCCCCCGCCTTTCTCCAGGTGTTCATATGGCTTGCTTCCTCACTGCCTTCAGTGAGGACACCTTCTTGGTGAGGCTTTCCCTGCCCACCTGTTAAAAAAAAACAATGCAACCTCTCCCCTATTTCCACCTCCTGCGTATAATCTCTATCTCCATTCCAAAGTGCTTTACTTTTTCATTTGCACTTTTCACTATCTAACACACTATATATATTTTACTTATTTATCTTAATCGTCTGTCTCTCCCCATTAAAATGTTAGCTCCAAGAGGGCAAGGATTGTTATTTGTTTTGTTCATTGCTTTATCCCCAGAGTCTAGAAGAGTACCTGGTACATGGTAGATGCTCAATAAATAGCTGTTAAATAACTGAAATCTGAAATGAAGTTTACTGTACATATGGAAACTCTACAGGCGACAGGAAATACCTTGGAGAAACTCTGAAAGCTTGAAGCACACGCTCAAAGATGGGAAGAGTAGTAGTTAGCATTATCAAAAGTCATTTGGAATGCCCATTTCTTCTCTATTATAGGGAGGGAGATTTGCCTAATCTTTCACCATTGTTTTTACTAGAGCTTGCTTTGAGCAAGTGAAGGCTGACTCTGTCCTTTTCCTTATTTGTAGGCCCTTCCCCGATTTAACGAGAAAGGGGAAGTATATAAGGCCCAGATAATGAATGTGAGCTGGTCAGCTGATCACAGAATTATTGATGGTGCTACAATGTCACGCTTCTCCAATTTGTGGAAATCCTACTTAGAAAACCCAGCTTTTATGCTACTAGATCTGAAATGAAGATTGATAAGACATCCTTGAACTTTCTGAGCTTCGAAAGAAAATGCAGAGCCCAGCTGTGCAGCACACGTTCCTCATTGCAGTTTGTATTGTAAATGATTTGTAATGTATGATTACAGTTCTGAGACACAATATGTATCACTATTCTGTTAGAGTTTTTACTGGAAAGGAATAATGGTATAATAGTTCTCCTGGGCTGTCACATTTTATAGGTCATAGTACGCCTTCTTAATATAGTGCTGAGGTCTTTATGTCAATGGATTGAAACTGGCAGGAACAACAAAATGAATATTACTGAAAGACAGGCCACCATATACAGTATTTGCCCTATTTTTTTCTTTCTTTTTTTTTTTATTTTAAACTGACTTTTTAAATATAAATTTATTTTATTTATTATTTTTGGCTGCATCAGGTCTTAGTTGTGGCATGTGGGATATTCGTTGAGGCATGCGGGATCTTTCATTGAGGCATGGGATCTTCACTGTGGCGTGCGGGCTTCTCTCTAGTTGTGGCGTGTGGGTTTTCTCTCTCTAGTTGTGGCGTGCGGGCCTCAGGGCGTGTGGGCTCTGTAGTTTGCGGCGCACGGGCTCTAGCTGAGGTACGCGAGCTCAGTAGTTGTGGCGCACAGGCTTAGCTGCCCTGGCCGTGTGGAATCTTAGTTCCCTGACCAGGGATCGAACCCACATCCCCTGCATTGTAAGGCAGATTCTTTACCACTGGACCACCAGTGAAGTCTCTAAACTAATTCTTAAAGAAACTTTTCAATTATACTTAGTTGGGAAAAGGAATTTATATGCAAAAGTATTTTCTATTTCCCCACAAGAATGCAAATTATTGTATAAAATAAGTGCAATTGTATTTACCTTTTAAGATATCCTGGAGTGTGTTGCTCTGTAGAGATTATCATCTGTAAATGTCTTATTTGTATAAATTAATATCTTTTAAAAGGGAAAATTATAAGCTAATCTTAAAAATGCCCAATTATACTTTTATAGCCAGTAAGGCCATTAAAAGTATTTGTTTAAAGTGGATATACTTTTAGAATTTGGTAATGGTTTAGTGTTTTATTGAGAAAAACTTCACCTTTACAACCTTGCTTCAATGTAAGGAAGGTACTTTAAATGTAGCAACCACTGACATTGTGTTACATTCAGAAGTCCATTGCCTTTTAACTTTCTTTTTTTACTTTCTTGGTCTTCAGCTAAAAAAATAGGATAGATTAAGAAGTTAGGGTCTATTCTATTCTTCATATCCTGAGAAGGAATATGAATAAGGGGAGAGAGAAGACTAATGGGTAATTATGGATATTAAAATAAAATAATAAATTTTGCACAGAAATAAAGGTATCCTCATGATCATTTTGTTAGAGGCCCACTTGAATCAGAAATTCAGGTTGTTTCTAATATTGTCTAATTGAATACTGTATGTTCAAGTGAAGTTTTGTGACAGAAAAAATTGTTTTAATGTCTACTTGATTTTTTTCAAAATGGAAATGGTGTATAATTCAGAAAATAATGGATCTAATGAATGTTATTTTTAAAATTCAGATAATATGAAGAGTTGCAAAGAAAATAAAATCAACCATAATCCTACCACTATTAACATTTTGATCAAGGTATCTGTATACATAGCTATTCTTTTTATGAAAATAAGGTTGTGCTGTATCTACTATTTTATAGTTTGATTTTTTAAATTTAACATTATGAGACAATAAACAGTTCCACATTATGATACTTTTAATGGCTGCATAATATTCTATTGTTTGCATTTATTACACATCTAAATGTTAAACATCTACTGTATACTAAGTGTGGTGCTAAGCAGTGGGTACACAATGCCCATCCTCATGGTTCCTGCCTTCATTGGGCTTACATTCTAGGGAGGGAGACAGATATTTAATAATCATAAAAATAAGAATATAGTTAACTTGTAAGTAGGAGAAAACAGGGTGCTATGAGAGCATCTAATAGAAGTTACTGATCCTGTCTGGGAAGATCAGGAGAGGATGTACCATAATTTAACAAATTCCCTGTTGATGGCATTTACAGAATTTTAAGTGAAGAAGGACATGATCAGTAAAAGTTTCCCCTTCACTTAAGAAATGTGAAAACTAGGAGAACAAGAGCTTTGAAATAAGTATGTAATGTGTTCCCCTAAAAGTCCAACATCATTGGCTCAGAATAAACCCTTGAGCTATCTGTTCTATCCCAAACCCCTGCCATTACCACCTTCTCTTTTGTCTCATCCTTTTGAGAATTCAGCAAAGGATTTGCTTTCCACTGTGTGTTGGACCTTTAAGATAAGAGGATCCATTGGGAGGGATGAGGGGGCCAGGAGCACAGCCCTAGTAGCAGTGCTGATCCACAGGGCTCCACACATCATAGGGAGGGAATTGTTTAGAGCAAGGCCTTAGCCATATTCCTAAAGGTTGAAATTAAAGGGAAGAAGCTAGAAAATTCAAGTCCTTCACTGGTATGTCTGGAGGTTGGAAGGTACTATATGTCCATGGGGGAGAAGCCAAAGTTATTGGCCCCAAATTATTGTTGGGAGCGCCCAACAAGAAAATCAAGGTTCCATTCATTATGTAGGGCATTCCTCTGATTTTGAAAAGGAAGCACAATAGGGAAGGAAGTTTGAAGGACAGAAGCCAGATTGGTATTAATTTCCATTTTAGAGATCAAAATGTACCAAATCTTGAAACATTCCAAGAAGTGGTTATGTAGGGAAAAGAGAGCCCACAGGCCTGTTTCGGCATTTCCCATGGCTTTCCATAGTGGGTCCCAAAGATCACTTGATGAATTTCTTTGCTGACTCCTAAGTAAACTACGGTTTGAGAAAGATGATGGAACTCACTCAGCACTACCCTGCAGCCCTGAAGTACAAACCTTTCCTTGAAGTCTTCAGACTTATTTAATATTCACCCTGTAATTGATTAATTAGTTCATTCTGCACATATTTATTATTGAATATATGTATTCAGTTCCAGGCGCTGGGATATACACTGTGGATAAAGATGAAGAAGACAGATGAAGTTTCTGACCTCACAGTGAGAACTCTGGCTGGTGATTAAAGCCTTCACCAGAAGTGGGTCTGTGCCAGTAACATGGAGGAGAGCAGTGCTTCTAGAGTTGAGTTGTATCTCCAGTCAGTTCTTAATGGTGGTTTTGCTCCTTCCCTATAAACTGTCTTTTCTCACTGAGGTTAGATCATTGTGTCTCCTTTACACACTAGGCCTGCCTCATCGATCCTGCCTCACAAACCATACACCTAATAATAAGATAGACTCTGTCCTTAGGTCACACAGACACAGGCCATTCAAGCTCTTCAGGTTACGGTTTGGGTGTTGCTTTTCATGAGGCAAGCAACATAGGGGACCTACATGAGCCCAGACATTTAGGGAGAAATATGCAAGGGCTGTACCATCTGAGCATAATATTTTCAGAGTGCACATATAAGAGCTTCTAATGAAACTACCATCAATGAGTCAGCTAGCCTCTATGCTCATGAAATAGTGGTAGAGAGGGAAAAATGAGTAAAATTTGAGACAATAATTATAATAGTGTCAGGCACCGCTAATGCTTTACATATATTAATTCGTTCCGTCTCTCCAGAAACACTATGAGGTGGGTGCAATGATTGGCCCCATTTGAGGAAACAGAGTTTAAGTACTTAGATGCGTGTGGATTAACATACTCTAAAGAAGTATAAAAAGCTAAACTGCTATACCTCACTTCGTGTTCCAAATGCCAGGATTGTCCATGATTTTATGCTGTTTGAGGAACTGGTACTATTGAGCTAAAAGAAAGAGAGTTTTTGTTTGTTTTAGGGGTCTTAGCAGTTTGAAATGTTCCCTGAAGGCCCTGTGTTCTCCAGGCACCGAAAGGAAGGAGTTTTGGTGTTATGAATTCTCTGCAGCAGTAGTTTATGAGAGAAGCATGATGTCAGTTCACTTCAGAACAGGATCTACCAACATCCTCCTGTTCTCTTACTGAGCCAGCCTTTACACACCAGAACCAAACTGTAGAAGAGCTGCCATTGGGGATTCTCAGAGTACAGGATGCTTCCTTTAGGAATGCGAGTGAAACCTGAAGCTGCCTGCAGTGACTTCCCAGTTGTTCCTGGTGGCCTGTTGCAAAGCATGAGGACGATATCACGTGTTTCGAGAGATGATCAAAGGAAAATCCTGAGGCTTCCCGAGGAAAGGATTGGGGTCTCAGTCCTTGCAGACAGTGCCTTATCTTCCTCAGGTACAAGCACTCAAAAACTAGAAAGAGGTAAGCACAGAATTTGGGTTTTAGAAGATCCTCTATCCTCGTATGCTCTTTATTGTCCTAAGCTCCCATCACAATGAATTAGTCCCCATTCCCTGAAAACAACATGCAGTGTATTTCATGTTTCCATGCCTTTGCTGGGCTTGTTTCTCCACTCTGGTCTCCACCAGAAGAAAATCCAGAACAAAAGTCACTTCCTTTTTTTAGACCTCCTCTGACTGCGCCTCCCTACGTTTGAATCAATATTTATTTTTCCTCTCTTTCTCTTGCTTTGTCCACACCTCCAACAGGACTCATGCAGTGATGTAGCTGGATGAGTATGTCTTCACTGCTGGCCTGTGAACCCTCTCTGTAGCCCCAGCTCAATTGCCTAGTACTCAGTATGTGCTGGTTGACTTAAAAAGAAATCTATGCCCTGGATCTGATTACGTTTTTTTATGAAGTCCTCATGTAGCATTGAAGCATTGCCAATGACCCAGAAAAGTATAATGTGAAGCAACCATGGCCATGAGGCCGCTCTTGTATCTATGGAATGACTCTGAATCGCTATGCTTGCTACAAGGAAAAGTATCTAGAGGAAAAGGAATCTGTTCAAACCTCCTTATAATTGGTAAGACATTTGTTTTAAATTTTGGACAAAAGACAGTTATATTTTCTATGTATGGTGTATATTTCTTAGTTCATTGTAATTCCTCAGTTAATCAGAATGTTTAGTGCTTTCAAGCTCATTTTAGATTTTATAGAACTTGGATCATTATTTTGCTTTTTAAAATGTTTACTACAAATGATTCATATATGCCACTACACCATGTGATTAAGCAAAGCGATGATTTATTTGAGGCCAAGCAGAAAATAACACAGCCAAATTCTCCAATGTTATTTATATGGGAAAACAATACCCACATTACAGGTGCATTTACTATGCCAAAAAAGTAGAGACTACTTAATTTATTGACTTACTGATTTATTGATTTATGCCCTGCCACTTTCAGAAAGAATTTCAGAAAGCAACTGTGTCCACAGTCATATTCACCACATTTGAACAGTATAACTATCATTGTTGTGTTGTCATTTATAGCTACCTTTACATAATTTTTTTTTTTTTTTTTTTTTTTTGGCGGTACGTGGGCCTCTCACTGTTGTGGCCTCTCCCGTTGCAGAGCACAGGCTCCGGACGCGCAGGCTCAGAGGCCATGGCTCACGGGCCCAGCCGCGCTGCGGCATGTGGGATCTTCCCAGACCGGGGCATGAACCCGTATCCCCTGCATCGGCAGGCGGACTCTCAACCACTGCGCCACCAGGGAAGCCCCCATAATTTTTTTATAAATAAAGTTTTATTGGAACATGGTCCCACACATCCTTTTATGTATTTTTTTTTTTTAAATGCTCTATGGAGTTGGGTTTTTTGGGGGGGTCCTTGTTTTTTTATTTTTTGGCTGGGTTGGGTCTTCTTTGCTGTGCACGTGCTTTCTCTGGTTGTGGAGGATGGGGGCTACTCTTCGTTGCGGTGCTTGGGCTTCTCATTGCGGTGGCTTCTCTTGTGGCAGAGCACAGGCTCTAGGCGTGTGGGCCTCAGTAGTCGTGGCTTGCGGGCTCTGGAGCGCAGGCTCAGTAGTTGCGGCGCACGGGCTTAGTTGCTCCGCGGCATGTGGGATCTTCCCGGACCAGGGATCGAACCCGTGTCTCCTGCATTGGCAGGCGGATTCTTAACCACTGAGCCACCAGGGAACTCCACATTTTAAATTAAGCATCTCAGGGCTTCCCTGGTGGCTTCCCATTCTCTACATCTGTGTCTTTAGTCCTGTCCTGCCCCTAGGTTCATCAGAACCTTTTTTTTTTTTTTTAAGATTCCGTATATATGTGTTAGCATACAGTATTTGTTTTTCTCTTTCTGACTTACTTCACTCCGTATGACAGACTCTAGGTCCATCCGCCTCTCCACAAATGACCCCAATTTCGTTCCTTTCTATGGCTGAGTAATATTCCATTGTATACATGTACCACACCTTCTTTATCCATTCATCTGTTGATGGACACTTAGGTTGCTTCCATGTCCTGGCTATTGCAAACAGTGTGGCAATGAACATTGTAGTACATGACTCTTTTTGAATTATGGTTTTCTCAGTGTATATGCCCAGTAGTGGGATTGCTGAGTCATATGGCAGTTCTATTTTTACTTTTTTAAGGAACCTCCATACTGTTCTCCATAGTGGCTGCACCAATCTACATTCCCACCAACAGTGCAAGAGGGTTCCCCCTTCTCCACACCCTCTCCAGCATTTACTGTTTGTAGATTTTTTGATGATGGCCATTCTGACCAGTGTGAGGTGATACCCCACTGTAGTTTTGATTCACATTTCTCTAATGAGTAGTGATGCCGAGCATCCCCTCATGTGTCCACTGGCAATCTATATATCCTCTTTGGAGAATGTCTATTCATTTCCTCTGCCCATCTTTGGATTGGGTTGTTTGTTTTTTTGATATTGAGCTTCATGAGCTGCCTGTATATTTTAGAGATTAATCCTTTGTCAGTTGCTTCATTTACAAATATTATCTCCCATTCTGAGGGCTGTCTTTTCATCTTTTCTATGGTTGCCTTTGCTGTGCAAAAGCTTTTAAGTTTCATTAGGTGCCATTTGTTTATTTTTGTTTTCATTTCCATTACTCTAGGAGGTGGGTCAAAAAGGATCTTGCAGTGATTTATGTCATAGAGTGTTCTGCCTATGTTTTCCTCTAAGAGTTTAATGTATATATGTCAGTGCTACTCTCTCACTACGTCCCTGTCTCCCCTTCCGCCCTGTGTCCTTAAGTCCATTCTCTACATCTGTGTCTTTAGTCCTGTCCTGCCCCTAGGTTCATCAGAACCTTTTTTTTTTTTTTTAAGATTCCGTATATATGTGTTAGCATACAGTATTTGTTTTTCTCTTTCTGACTTACTTCACTCCGTATGACAGACTCTAGGTCCATCCGCCTCTCCACAAATGACCCCAATTTCGTTCCTTTCTATGGCTGAGTAATATTCCATTGTATACATGTACCACACCTTCTTTATCCATTCATCTGTTGATGGACACTTAGGTTGCTTCCATGTCCTGGCTATTGCAAACAGTGTGGCAATGAACATTGTAGTACATGACTCTTTTTGAATTATGGTTTTCTCAGTGTATATGCCCAGTAGTGGGATTGCTGAGTCATATGGCAGTTCTATTTTTACTTTTTTAAGGAACCTCCATACTGTTCTCCATAGTGGCTGCACCAATCTACATTCCCACCAACAGTGCAAGAGGGTTCCCCCTTCTCCACACCCTCTCCAGCATTTACTGTTTGTAGATTTTTTGATGATGGCCATTCTGACCAGTGTGAGGTGATACCCCACTGTAGTTTTGATTCACATTTCTCTAATGAGTAGTGATGCCGAGCATCCCCTCATGTGTCCACTGGCAATCTATATATCCTCTTTGGAGAATGTCTATTCATTTCCTCTGCCCATCTTTGGATTGGGTTGTTTGTTTTTTTGATATTGAGCTTCATGAGCTGCCTGTATATTTTAGAGATTAATCCTTTGTCAGTTGCTTCATTTACAAATATTATCTCCCATTCTGAGGGCTGTCTTTTCATCTTTTCTATGGTTGCCTTTGCTGTGCAAAAGCTTTTAAGTTTCATTAGGTGCCATTTGTTTATTTTTGTTTTCATTTCCATTACTCTAGGAGGTGGGTCAAAAAGGATCTTGCAGTGATTTATGTCATAGAGTGTTCTGCCTATGTTTTCCTCTAAGAGTTTTATAGTGTCTGGCCCTACATTTAGGTCTTTAATCCATTTTGAGTTTATTTCTGTTAGGAAGTGTTCTAATTTCATTCTTTTACATGTAACTGTCCAGTTTTCCCAGCACCACTCATTGAAGAGGCTTTCCTCTCTCCATTGTATACTCTTGCCTCCTTTATCAAAGATAAGGTGACCATAGGTGCGTGGGTTTATCTCTGTGCCCTCTATCCTGCTCCACCAATCTATATTTCTGTCTTCATGCCAGCACCACACTGTCTTGATTACTGTAGCTTTGTATTATAGTCTGAAGTCTGGGAGCCTGATTCCTCTAGCTCCGTTTTTCTTTCTCAAGATGGCTTTGGCTCTTCAGGGTCTTTTGTGTTTCCATACAGATTGTGCAAATTTTTGTTCTAGTTCTGTGAAAAATGCCATTTGTAGTTTGATAGGGATTGCACTGAATCTGTAGATTGCTTTGGGTAGTAGAGTCATTTTCACAATGTTGATTCTTCCAATCCAAGAACATAGTATATCTCTCCATCTGTTTGTATCATCTTTAATTTCTTTCATCAGTGTCTTATAGTTTTCTTCATACAGGTCTTTTGTCTCCTTAGGTAGGTTTGTTCCTAGGTAGGTGTAAGGTTAGGTTGTTTATTTGAGAGTTTTCTTGTTTCTTGAGGTAAGTTGTATGGCTATAAACTTCCCTCTTAGAACTGCTTTTGCTGCATCCCACCGGTTTTGGATCATCATGTTTTTATTGTTATTTGTTTCTAGGTAGTTTTTGATTTCCTCTTTGATTTCTTCAGTGATCTCTTGGTTATTTAGTTGCGTATTGTTTAGCCTCCATGTGTTTGTATCTTTTACAATTTTTCCCTGTAATTGATATCTAGTCTCATAGCGTTTTGGCTGGAAAAGATACTTGATACGATTTCAATTTTCTTAAATTTACCAAGGCTTGATTTGTGACCCAAGATATGGTCTATCCTGGAAAATATTCCATGAGCACTTGAAAAGAAAGTGTATTCTGCTGTTTTGGGATGGAATGTCCTATAAATATCAGTCCAAACAATATAAGTCCATCTTGTTTAATGTGTCATTTAAAGCTTGTGTTTATTTATTTTCATTTTGGTTGATTTGTACATTGGTGAAAGTGGGGTATTAAAGTCCCCTACTATGATTGTGTTACTGTCGATTTCCCCTTCTGTGGCTGTTGTATGATCCTTTTAATGTGCTATTGGAATCTGTTTGCTAGTATTTTGTTGAGGATTTTTGCATCTGTGTTCATCAGAGACATTGGCTGTAGCTTTCTTTTTTTGTGACATCTTTGTCTGGTTTGGTATCTGGGTGATGGAGGCCTCGTAGAATGAGTTTGGGAGTGTTCCTCCCTCTGCTATATTTTGGACTGTGGCTGTTAGCATCCACCCCATGCATTGAGGTGCTACTATGTTGGGTGAACAAATATCTACAATTGTTATATCTTCTTCTTGGATTGATCCTCCGATCACCATATAGTGTCCTTCCTAGTCTCTTGTAACAGTCCCTATTTTAAAGTCTATTCTGTCTGATATGAGAATTGCTACTCCAGCTTTCTTTTGATTTCCATTTGCATGGAATATCTTTTTCCATTCCCTCACTCTCAGTCGGAATGTGTCCCCAGGTCTGAAGTGGGTCTCTTGTAGACAGCGTATGTATGGGTCTTATTTTTGCATCCACCCAGCCAGTCTATGTCCCTTGGTGGAGCATCTAATCCTTCTACATTTAAGGTAATCATTGATATGTATGTTCCTATTACCATTTTCTTAATTGTTTTGGGTTTGTTCTTGTAGGTCTTTTCCTTCTCTTGTGTTTCCTGCCTAGAGAAGCTCCCCCAGCATTTTTTGTAAAGCTGGTTTGGTGGTGCTGAACCCTCTTAACTTTTGCTTATCTGTAAATGTTTTAATTTCTCCGTTGAATTTGAATGAGATCCCTGCTGGGTAGAGCAATCCTGGTTGTAGGTTTCTCCCCCCTCCAACACTTTAAATATGACCTGTCACTCCCTTCTGGCCTGCAGGGTTTCTGCCGAAAAATCAGCTTTTAAACTTATGGGGATTCCCGTGAACGTTACCTGGTGCCCTTCCATTGCTGCTTTCAATATTCTTTCCTTGTATTTAATTTTTGATAGTTTGATAAATATGTGTCTCGCATGTTTCTCCCTGGGTTTATCCTGTATGGTACTCTCTGCGCTTCCTGGACTTGACCAACCATCTCCTTTCCCATGTTAGGGAAGTTTTCGACTACAATCTCTTCAAATATTTTCTCAGACCCTTTCTTCTTCTCTTCTTCCTCTGGGACCCCTATAATTCGAATGTTGGTGCATTTATTGTTGTCCCAGAGGTCTCAGAGACTGTCCTCAACCCTTTTCACTCTTCCTTCTTTATTCTGCTCCCTGGCAGTTATTTCCACCATTTTATCCTCCAGCTCACTCATCCGTTCTTCTGCCTCAGCTATTCTGTCATTGATTCCCTCTACAGCATTTTTAATTTCAGTAATTGTGTTGTTCATCAGTTTGTTTGCTTCTCAGTTCCTCTAGATCCTTGTTAAATGTTTCTTGTATTTTCTCCATTGTCCCTCCAAGACTAAAGATCATCTTTACTATCATTTCTCTGAATTGTTTTTCAGGCGGTTTGCCCATTTCATCTTCATTCACCTGGTCTTGTAGGTTTTACCTTGCTCCTTCGTCCATAACAAATTTTTTGTCATTTCTTTTTTTTTTTTTTTTTTTTTTGATGGGTGGTGCTGTATTCCTGTTTTACTGGTTGTTTGGCCTGAGATGTCCAGCACTGGAGTTTGCAGGCAGTTGGGTAGAGCTGGGTCTTGGTGTTGAGATGAGGACCTCCCAGAGGCCTCACTCTGATTGATATTCCCTGGGGTCTGAGGTTCTCTGTTAGTCCAGCAGTTTGGACTCAGAGCTCCCACCACAGGAGCTCGGGCCCGACCTCTGGCCTGGGAACCAAGATCCCGCAAGCTTTGTGGCATGGTAAAAAACAAAAAAAGAAAGGAAGAAAGAAAGAAAAAAAGGAACAGTATGATATCAAAGAATAAAAAACAAAATAAAATTAGAAAGATTAAAAATATATTAGGAAAAATAAAACTATAGTTGAAACAACTGCAACAAGGTAAAACAAAACCGCAACAGAAAAAAGAAAAAAAAAGAAAAAGCCTTGGCTATGGGGGTGGAGTTTAGGCGGGGGTAGAACTTAGGTAGGGTGGGGGTTTAGGGTGGGGTGGGACCTAGGATGGTGGGGGTGTGATGTTTGAGCATGGGGCGGGGCCTAGGCTCAGGACCCAGGCAGCAGGGAAAGTCCCTGGGTGCGGAGCCTAGGCTGGGCGACATTCAAGCGTGTGGCGGGGCCTCTGCTTAGGACCTGCACATTAGGGGAGAGGCAGAGCGTGGAAAGGGGGGCCTGTGGAGCGTGGAGTTCTGGAGTTTGCAGGTAGGGCCCTGAGTGAGGGTGTGTGGGTGGGGTTTAGGCCCAGCGTGTTGGAGGGGGTCTCAGAGGGGGTCTCCGATTACAGAGGTAGGACCCTGGGTGGGGGTGTAGGGGCGGGGCTTGGGCTCTGCACCGCAGGAGGGAGACTCCGAGGGCAGAGGATTAGGTCCAGAGGAGTCCAACAGGCTCCCTGGTGCCTAAGTGGACGGGAAAAGCACTGGCCGCATCCCCTTCCGTTCCTTCGTGCCCCTCCCCCACTATCTCCCCCAGGGTCTCCCCCGTCCCCGCTGGACCCCTAACCGTGAGTGGGTCCCGCTGGGTGTAGGAACTCCTCCCCTCCCCCAGCCACCCCTCAGGGGTGCCGGTCCCGGAGGTCCGGCCTTTACTTTTGCTCCCCCTTCATTCCCTCCCACTCCCTCAGGACCCGCGCCACTGGAGGGGGCCTAGTGGGCAGAGGATCAGGTCCGGGATCTCAGCAGGCTCCCGGGGGCCCAAGTGGGCAGGGGCAGCCTGGCCATGCTCCCTTTTGATCCTCTGCCCTCCCAATCGTTCCTCAATTAAGCTAGTTAAGATTCCCTTGGCACACTAGTTAAGATTAATGTCCAGTTCTTCATAGCGAAGTCATTAGAGACTCAGAACACTCTAAATTTAAAAAAACTTATTGTTGATAAATGTGGAAGTTTAATGTTGAATGTCCATAGAGCCATTAACTTTTCCTTCTGGGCACACAGTTAAATATATACAGCTTAGCCTGCAGTTAGGTAGGGCCGTGTGATTTATTTCTAGCCATTAGAATATGGGTAGAGGTGATGTAGGCCATTTCCAGATGTGGCCCATTAAACCTCCCAAGAACTCCTCCACACTCTCTCTCCTTTCTCTCCACTGCCGAGAAGCCTGCATGTTGAAGGTGGCAGCTACACACAGTGGGGGCACCAGCAAAGCCCCCATCCCTCATATCCTAGCACTGATTGGTTTGAATGTAATGCAGGTGAAAAATAAACTTTTGTTGTTTTAAGACACTATTTGGAGACTAATCTCAAAATAATACCCTAACTCTAAGCTGTCCAGTGCAATACCTACTAGCCGAATGTGACTATTTAAATTTAAGTTTTAATTATTGTAGCTATTGCACACTTGAAATGTGGCTTGTGTAGCTGAGAAACTGATTTAAAGTTTAATAAATTTAAATTTAAATAGCCACGTGTGGCTAGTGGCTACCATATTGGACATTGCAGATATAGAATATATCCATCATCACAGAAAATTCTGCTGGACAGTGCTGCCCTAACTAATAAAATAAACATATAGAGAAAACTGTTCTTATTTTTAAAATAATCCCCCCACCACCACCAAAACCAAAACAGAAACCAACGAACAAAAAAACCTCCCTACCTCTTTAATGGCTAATTTCCCTCTGCCTCAAAGAAGACTCAAAACACTCCTTTTTCACATTGTTACCTCTGCCTGCCACTGCATGGAAGAGCTTCCCATCCTGCTCCTTCCTGCCTTTGCCTAACTTGAGTTCAATTAGAATTGAATGGGTGGTCTTGAGCTTCTTGCAGTTTGGCTTCCTACCCTACTACTCACCTTTGCGCTTGGCAAAAGGTCTGGCCACATCTCTCTCCCAAATGTTTCCTAAATAGTTCTCTCTGGATCCACTTCTCTCCTAAGCTCATTTTCACTCTAGCAACTCAAGGTCACCACACATTTCAGTGACATCTCATCAGACAGACCAGGTCAACTCCGACTATTTATGCCAAACCACAGATGGGTCATGTTACCATTGTTACCCCATCAAAATAACCACAGGCTTTTCAGTGTGACAGAAGGCATTCGCATTTAGACAAACACTGAAGGTATCATGAATCCTTGCTGTTTGCAAGCTTAGAATTAAAAGGAAATAAATTCATTAGGAGGCAGTCCCGGTACTAAGCAGAAGGGCTCTGACCACAAGCTAATTCATATGCGAGTCAGAGCCCTGTGAGGGAACTCTAGGCCAGCTTGCTAAAACTGAGCAGAGCCACAAAAACAACCGAAGCATGACAAGAAAAATGGCAGTTCTGTTAGGAAGAAGCCATCTATATCAGGCTCTTACTGAGTACCATGTGGAATGTTCCAACGCCCAGCATGGGGAACAGCTGTTGTGGGTCTTACTAAGAGGACAGAAGAAATGAGAACAGGTGGGAGATCACGAATTTAGGTTAGACACAGGGGGAAGTCAGGACGGTTAAAGGTGGCCTCACCTTCTCAGCTGAGCAGGCGGCAGCCTCCTCTCACGGGCAGCACACTGCCCCCACCCACCCGCCTTCCCAGGGAAGCCATCAGACGGGGTTAAACTTGCAGTAAACTATTTAACTTCCAGTTTGCTGCAAGAAGCTTCTAAGTATGTGGTAGATCATTCTAAAAATATGGTGAAAAGGAAAGTAAAAAGAAAAAAGTTATAAAGCCTGTACAGAGTGCAATTATCTGGAAAAACTTAGTTTAATTTCCTTGAAAAATGCAACCAGAGTTCAGAGTGCAGTAACCAAGGCAAGTTAACTAAGTTGATGGCAGGTCTAAGTAAGTAATTGGAAACTGCAGACATGAATATAAATCTGAACATGACTAACAATTTGAAACATTAGATATTCAAATGTGACAGAGAGGAATCCACAGGCTAAGCCATCAGACTAACAACTCTGCAAGCCAAAGGCTCACAAATTGCACCAGAACCTGGCCTTAGTCTTATTGTGTTTCTGGCACAAGATTAGAAGGGCCCCGTTGGTTCAAGTGTTGCTTGGACAGAGCAGGACAAATTGTCAGAGAGATGGCATAATTTTTTAAAAACACCACTGTCATTTACTGCCCTAGTTTCCCAAATAAGTTTGTGAATATTAAAAATATTGATATAGAAATGCAGTGCGTTCCAGTTTCAATAAAATGGCATTATTTCCATAAGACGTTTCTTTTCAGTTTAAAATACTTTCTAAATACAATAAAAATTCTCATAGTTTCTATCTTTATTAGCTATTAAAGGTTATGCATGGTATTTGTGGACATATGAAAAAATAATTTTTGTAGTTGCCCTTTGAAATGTATACAATATCTTAAAAGTTGGGTCAATATCCTGGAAACAAAGTATTATGTAATTAAGTCATACAAAATTATCCAGTGAAAGTTTAAAATTTAATGTAACGTTTATTTCCATAGAACTAAAAAGCATTGCATAAAAATAAAAGTAGAAGGAGCATATCTTTTCAATTTTTTATGAGGTAAAAATATCTTATTCAACATATAGGAAGGCAGTACAATTTTTGTGTCAATATTTGGTGGGTATAGAAGGGGTATCATTTTTTCTATTTTTTTTTCTTTCAGAGCAAGATTATAATGGCTTTTATTTTGTGTTCATCTGATTTTAGGTTTAAATTGCCCAAGAAAGTTGCATAATATTGAGTACTATTGCCTAGTTTCTATATTTCATGTGAGAATTATCTTTACATAAGAAAGACAGTTTAAGGGAAAAAATATGGCAACCACTTCATTCATAAGAGAAATTATGTTTTGTTCACTTGTATTTTGTTGGCTAAATGACATATTTGTTACCTGGATTCACAGCATACTTTTCACAGATGAAGATTAAATCATTTCCATGACCTTCTAATTTTTGGTCCATCCCCGGTAGGCTATAGAATAAATGGTTTTTATGTAATATTTTCTTGTGTCTACACCATTGATTGGTTTAGGGAAATGCTGTGTGTGTGTGTGTGTGTGTGTGTGTGTGTGTGTGTATCTATCAAAAATGACAACCAGCACAAAAGTCTCAAGGTCAGAAGTACATTTTAAGTACATGCCTGGTGAAATACATTAACTTTTTGTTACAAAAAACTTATTTAGTAATAGGGAAAAGGGAGTAATTAACATTTAAAATGAAATACTCTTCTCAGCCATTTTAGTAACTTCACTATTAAAGTTATTAAAACATTGCAAATCTATGGAGTAATGTGGCAGAAGTCATTTGAGACTGGCTAGAATCTGAGAGCCGGAGCTCCAGGGGAAAGCCATTTGGTGCCTAATGGTATTTCCTACCATCTCAGGAGGAAATAGCTGTTTTGTCAGACAAAGTGGAACAAGTTAGTATGTAGCTATAACTTTCTAATATAAGTATCAAAATATGGAGAAGAGCTGACTCCCTAATATTGGGCAGGTATATGATCTGTTATTTAGGACCTTGGGTACACACACACACACACACACACACACACACACACACACATGCACACACATTCACCCAACCTTTTTTACTGGAACATTTCCACATTAAAGAATATCAGTGTTCCAGAAAGTTCTAGGGCTGAACAAATCAGTTTTTAAAGTATTCTTGTTTGTCTTTCAAATATTTGAAGTGCAATTATAGAGCCTTCAAATTCTATCTTTGCAGACAGAATTTTTAACATTGAAAAATTATTGATCTGATAAATGAGGGTAAGTCTCATATATTTATTTTTCTTTGTTCTCCAGAGTTATATGGTGTTTCTGTTTCAAAGCCTTGCATTCTGACAAATTGCTAATAGTTTACTTGTTTTATTAAAAGACTCTAGAGAGTCATAAAAAGAGCATTACAGGTCAAAATCCGAAGGTAGGGACTTCCCTGGTGGTGCAGTGATTAAGAATCCGCCTGCCAATGCAGGGGACACAGGTTTGAGCCCTGGTCCAGGAAGGTCCCACATGCTGTGGAGCAACTACGCCCGGCGCCACAACTACTGAAACCTGCACACCTAGAGCCTGTGCCCGGCAACAAGAGGAGCCACCGCAATGAGAAGCCCACGCACCGCAACGAAGACCCAACGCAGCCAAAAATTAATCAATTAATTAATTAATGATAAAAATAAAAATCCCAAGGTAATACACTCTTATTTTCCATTTTTCCCTGTGTTCCATTATTTTCTCCTGTTCTTATTTGAATGAATAGGTCACACACAAAATAGAGGCTTGTATGCTTGATATGATTACTTATAGTACTGTAGTCTTGTCAGAATTTGTGGGAAGAAGTTTGACTAAACAACTATTAATCCTATTGTTTTATTATACTTTGTAGAAGAAGACACTCTGGGTTCATAAAATCAATTTTTTTTTAAAAAACAAGGTAATAACTGCTTTACTTGGTGTTATGTGTTTAAAAACGTTACAATCTTTCTCTAAATTTCTGCATTTATTAACACAGGTTATGGGGGAATAGGGTGAAAAGGAAATAGAACTAGGTAGCATGAACTATTCTCAGCCTCCTGTTACTTTTACATTTGTTCTCCCATCTTCATTCACTGCCTCTCAATAGACAAATAAAGCAGTAATTTTAAAAATTGCTTTGATATTGTGTCTATCTACAAATATAATTCTGTGTAACTTCCATAAACTTGTTTTTAAGAGGAAGCAGAATAGCCCAGTGATCAAGGTTTGGGGGCCAGATCCATTTGAGTTGGAATTTAGCTCAGCTATTTTCCAGCTGTGTCTTTGACAAGTCCCTTACTCGCTCTAAACCTTGGATTTTTTTTGCATACAATAGGGATGCCTACTGTGATGGCTAATTTATGTGTCAATTTGGCTGGGCCACAGGATGCCCAGACATTTGTCAAACATTATTCTGGGTATGTCTGTGAAGGTGTTTCTGGATGATATTAACATTTGAATAGGTAGACAGAGTAAAGCGGATTTCACCCCTTCATGTGGGTAGGACTCATCCAATCAAGTGAATACCTGAATAGAACAAAAAGTCTGTAACCTTTTCTTTCTTGTAACTGGTATCATGAACATTTCCTCATATTATTAACCACCTTTCTACTTTCTGTTTTTGTGACTTTGACTACTCTAGGTACTTCATGTGAGTAGAATGATATATAATTTGTTCTTTCGTGACTTTTTAAAATTTTTCATTTAGCATAATGTTCTCAAGTTTCATCCATGTTGTAGCACGTGATATTCCATTGTAGGTGTACGCCACAATTTCTTTATCCAGTCATCTGTCAATGGATACGTGTGTTGCTTCCACTTCTTGGATATTGTGAATATTGCTGTGATGAACATGGGGTGTACAAATATCTCTTCGAGTCCTGCTTTGAGTTCTTTTGGATGACGTTATATTTTTAATGTGCCTTTATTCCCTCTCTCACCTGGCCATCCCACTTGGCCCTCTTCTAGATTTGTTTTCTTTTTCTAAACACAAGCATTGCAGTTGAATGCAGTCAGGGCCATAGATTCCAATGAAATATATCCCTGAGGGACCTCACAATGCAAACCTGGGCACCAAGCAGCTGGAAACACACAATGACAGGAAAGGATGAACCAATGTGTGCAACAATGTAAAATGAGATACTTACTTTGTGTGAAGAGTGAAGCCACTTAAGATGAGCTCATTTATCTCCCCACCACTGGAAAGCTTTCTTCTCCTTAATTTCGTCTCAGTCACAGAAGAAAATTCCTTTAGACTTAGCCAATCTTCTTATGATCATATGGCACTCAAATCCACACCCAGCTCCTCCCTTCTCCTGGCTTCACTACTGGAGGGTGGAAATAATAACAAATCCTCACTGAGTACTTATTATGTTCAGGCAGTCCAAGCTCTTTCATATGTTAACTCACTTAATACAAAAGCCCATGAGAAGCCCTAATTTTTATCTATATTTTACCAATAAAGAGCTGAGGCACAGAGAAATTAAATAACTTGTCCAAGGTACAAGTGGGAGCTGGGATATTCAAGTATATAAAGATATAGTAATAGGTACACAGAAAATTAAGCAAGTTAAAAAAGCACATTTAACTCCAGAAAAAAAGAAGTTCCTAAGCAAAGGAATGTAATCATACCCACTATTTAGTTCATCTATGAATAATATTTTCATAATAATAATGAACACTACTGATTTAACAAAAATTGTGGTAGAACTAGATTGTGAGGACAGGAGGAGAGATATAGGATAATGAGTGGGTGGTTTAAGACCACAGAATTTTCATCTTTCATGGTACAAAGTCAATAGGTGATTCTGAAATTGGCATATGAAGAAATAGCAATGTAAGAATATTTTTGGAAACAACACGAAACCGTTGAAATAGTTGTTGTGTCATTTTCTCAGATGCAGATAACAATTCTCCCTAGCAAGTTTAAGGAAGGGATATTAGTTCACAAAACAACTCCTGGAGCTACATTACAGAACTGGCCTAGTAAGGATGCTGCTGAGGCTGTCTCCAGAACTAGCTGTGTCTACTGTGGTAAGGAAACTTTCTGCCAAAACTGACCCCTGAATATATTGTCTGCTGTACGCATACCAGCAAAAATGGACTCCAGTCACCCAGCCTCTGTCCTCACGTGCTTTGCGTCTGAATCAAAGTATATGATTAGCAGAATCTTAGTCACATTCCCTAATCCAGTAGCAAGGGAGACTGGGATTTTTTCCCTTAATTCTATCTTGGGATTCACAATGAGGGGGTTATCAAACTATGGAGAAGGTGTTATCAAACTATGGAGAAGGTGTTCTCAAGATTTGGGGCAGCCATGAATGACAGATATTCACTATACACGCCTTATCTCTTCTTTCTCTCTAATCCCCTGTTGTCCTCAAATCACTAAAACTGTAATCTCCTTCATAAATAGCTCATAAATCTGTTCACTTTCCCCACTCTCCCTGCCATTTCTCTAGTGTAGGTCACTTTAACAACTTCTCAACTGGGCTCATTTCTGGCAGTGTTGACTCTTAGATCTGAGTATGGAAAATAAGAGGCTAGATAAGAGAAGGAGAGAGAAGCTTTGAAATTTATGGGTTTTCTATAAACATTGTCAAATTAAAATTTAATTGTAGACAGTGCCAAAGGCAAAAATAAATCTAAATTGTTTCCACGGGGACAATTTAGTCGTCTTTTAAATGAAACAAAACTCCTCCCTGAACTTCAGTGTTGACTTATGAACATATTCAAGGCAGCCACGTGTGGGATGGTGCAAACTCTCTGGACAGGGAGACTAGAGTTTAGGTTCTGTGATACTTCTTTACTCTTTCTGTAATCTTGAGCAACCCCATAAATCTCTGAGCTTATTCACTATAGAAGCATTAGAGAATTTCTATGGAATAATCAGGCATTTAAAAGCACTGAGGTTGTTGGAAGTGTCCAAGTGACTAAACAAATTATGACCAACCTACACACCAAAATGCTATGTAGGCATTAAAAAGAAGGATGTAACTCTACATATGCTAATATAAAACAATTTTCAAGATATTCTGAGTAAGAAAACATGGTATAGAACAATGTATATAGTATGCTACCATTTGTGTGTGTGTGCATACCAGTGTGTGTGTGCATACCAGCATGTGTGTGAGCTTTTAAAGAATATAGACATATTCATGCTTGTAAATTCACAGACCATCATTGGAAGGGTGCAGAAGTAACTGGCAATAGTGGTTGCCTTCAGAGAAGAGAACTTAATGGCTGGAGGCCAGAAGGGTTCAACATCTTTTGAATTTTGTTCCATGTTCATATATTACCAATTCAAAAAATAAATACATATATTTTTAAAGAACTTGGAATTAACTCCTATTTTTGAAGTCTGAAGAGATGAGAATTAAGAGATAATTAAATCTGAAACCTGGATGCAGCAGAAGCTTGGGGCTCATCTGTTACCTGAATTTCTCCACACCTTCATTTTTCTTTTTTTCTGAAGCAGTTGAAACTTTAAATATTTAAATATCTATGGCTTACTAGGTAGGGTTTTTGCTATGCCATACATCTGTGTATTTCTCAATTTCTTTGCTTGGAACAGATTCATTAAATTCTATTAAATACTCAAAAGGTATAAATCATGAAAAGTGGAAGGACTTCAATAGGAATTATTTTTCAGGAGCTTAGAAATAGTTACGCCTGATGGTTTTATAATACTTGCAGTACAACATTTTGCAGTGTACAGAATGCACACACATACTTTATCAGCTGATCCTCTGTGCAGAAGCTCCATGTGATTTTTGCTATTCTCAGCTTTGACCATGAACTAAAATTAGAACTAGGCTGACATTACATTTCACTTGGTTACAGTCTGACTGAGGATTTTAATCATTCGGAGTCACACTGAAAACAATTCTCCCAGCAATCCACTCCTAGCTGATACACTAACTTTGGGCATGTCAGCATTTGCATCTACCGACTGTGGTAAGTATTTTTCAAAAACATTTTTTCCCACTCTTGACATAAAAATAAATTGCTGTTGATGTTTATACTGTGTAAGTATTTGCTGGAATGTACAACTAAAATTGGAATTGAATTTAAAAGTCTCTTGGAGGTTCATAGTCATTCATGTAGCTGTCCTCCTCAGGAAGATTGATTTCCCCAGAAGTCAAGAAGTATTTCTTCTGAGATTGTATTTCTTTTGTTTTCTTTTTGACTCTGGAAAGCTGACTCCTGAGCCATGTCACAGCCATGCCTACTTTACTGCCATGCGATGTGCTTTTCTGTTATAGTAATCAAGGTAGAGAACACAATCCCATGCTGGAGGCAGACACACATATCACTACTGACTTGTTTTCCTCAAAGGGGTATTGGTCGCTATTACAGAAAAACAGATGGCTGACCAAAGTTTAATGGCAAACGAGGACATGAATAGTTATATATGTCCAGTAAAATACACATTTACATGTAGATACTTGAGATTTTAAACTTTATTATTTGATTACTTCAAACCTGCTTACATCTGAGATAATAAATTGTAACTGGACAGGGGGTTGGATTATTAGCATAAATATCCCAAGGTTTCTTGATGGCAAAAAGATCTTGCAGATCTGTTCCTGTTTAAATCCTGCATGCAATGCTTAAAATAAGGACCTCCTCCTAATCATTTTCTGCGTATTGGCACTTATACATTCATCCTGAAATGTTAAACTTTTTCCCTCTGTAATATCAACACATTTTTCTCCCTTTCTCTGTCTCTGTCTTTCTCTCACACACACACTGCTTACTTTTAGTTTAAAGAAATCAGTAATTTAGAGATTAATAATGAAAAGCAATATTATCCACCCCATTTCTATCACCCTAGAAGTAACCATTTTTTAAAATAGATCTTTATTGGAGTATAATTGCTCCACAATACTGTGTTAGTTTCTGTTGCACAACAAAGCGACTCAGCCATATGCATACACATGTCCCCATATCCCGTCCCTCTTGAGCCTCCGTCCCATCCGCTCTATTCTACCCCTCTAGGTCATCGCAGAGCACAGAGCCGATCTCCCTGTGCTATGCTGCTGCTTCCCACCAGCCAACTATTTTACATTCAGTAGTGTATATTTGTCGATGCTACTCTCACTTTGCCCCAGCTTTGCCCTCCCACCCCATGTCCTCAAGTCCATTTTCTATGTCTGCCTCTTTATTCCTGTCCTGCCCCTAGGTTCATCAGTACCTTTTTTTGTTTTTTAATTCCATATATATGCGTTAGCATACGGTATTTGTTTTTCTCTTTCTGACTTACTTCACTCTGTTATGACAGACTCTAGGTCCATCCACCTCACTACAAATAACTCAATTTCGTTTCTTTTTATGGCTGAGTAATATTCCATTGTATATATGTGCTACATCTTCTTTATCCATTCATCTGTCGATGGACACTTAAGTTGCTTCCATGTCCTGGCTATTGTAAATAGTGCTGCAATGAACATTGTGGTACATGTTTCTTTTTGAACTATGGTTTTCTCAGGGTATATGCCCAGTAGTGGGATTGCTGGGTCATATGGTAGTTCTATTTTTAGTTTTTTAAGGAACCTCCATACTGTTCTCCATAGTGGCTGTATCGATTTACATTCCCACAAACAGTGCAGGAGGGTTCCCTTTTCACCACACCCTTCCCAGCACTTATTGTTTCTAGATTTTTTGATAATGGCCATTCTGACTGGCGTGAGGTGATACCTCATTGTAGTTTTGATTTGCATTTCTCTAATAGTTAGTGATGTTAAGCATATTTTCATATGCCTCTTGACCATCTGTATGTCTTCCTTGGTGAACTGTCTATTTAGGTCTTCCACCCATTTTTTTAACTGTATTGTTTGTTGTTTTGATATTGAACTCTATGAGCTGCTTGTATATTTTGGAGATTAATCCTTTGTCCGTTGTTTCATTTGCAAATATTTTCTCCCATTCTGAGGGTTGTCTTTTTGTCTTGTTTATGGTTTCCTTTGCTGTGCAAAAGCTTT
>NC_041217.1:95561766-95567294 GCF_002837175.3 Physeter macrocephalus
TTAGGTCTTTAATCCATTTTGAGTTTATTTTTGTGTATGGTGTTAAGGAGTGTTCTAATTTCATTCTTTTACATGTAGCTGTCCAGTTTTCCCAGCACCACTTATTGAAGAGGCTGTCTTTTCTCCATTGTATGTTCTTGCCTCCTTTGTCATGAAGTAACCATTTTAGCTATTTCAGGATTAGTTTTCAGTGGTTATCTCCATAATACATTTTTTCCCCCCAAAGGCAGTTATGCTGTGTCTTCTCAGCTTTAGACATTATCTATGGAGTTTCATTATGAAAGATGACGCTTAAGTTCACTTGCACCCCCATAGAGTTATATCCCTATTTTAATTTCTCTTTTGATTGCCTTATAACTTAAATACTTAAATCTCTATTTCTTGTTCCATAAAGTATAGACAGTATCTCTTGACTCCCCTACCCTCTACTTCCCCATTTCCTTCTTCCACATTCTATTAAAAGTACTTTTATTTTTATATTTTCAAGATGTACCACATTTATTACATTCTGGTTTTTAGCCATAAATAAGTCTTTGCTTTTTCATCGGTTGATTTATTTCAAAAAGTTGATTTTCATCATTCAAAAAAGAAACTTCGTACCCTTAGCAATCACTCCTATTTCCCCCTCTGCAAAGCCCCTGGTTATCACTAATCTATTTTCTTTCTTCATGGATTTGCCTATTCTGGACATTTCATATAAATGGGATTATACAATTTTTGGTATTTTGTGTCTGGCTTCTATCAGCGTAATTTTACTCAAAATTTCTCCATGATGTAGCATGTATCAGTGCTTTTTATGCATGTATCAGTTCTTTTTTATGCCAGAATAACATTCCATTGTATGGATACACCACATTTTGTTTGTCCATTCATTAGTTAATAGCCATTTGTTTTCCACTTTAGGGCTCTTAAGAATAATGCTACTATCAACATTCATGTACAAGTTTTTGTGTGAACATATATTTTCATTTCTCTTGAGTATAAACCTAGGAGTGATCTTTTTCTTTTTTGTACTTTCCATTTTTTTCTATCTTTATGTTTTAGGTGTGCCTTTTGTAAACAATACACAGGATTTTGTCTTTTATTCAACTGGACAATCTTTGTTTATTAGCCTGGAGCATTTATTAATCAGGAAAGCGTAAATGATAACCACGATGAGATATCATTTTATGCAGTTGTGTATTGGTGAGGATATACATCAGTGGGGACACTTACACAGTTGTAGTAAGAGTATAAATGGGCATAATCATTTTGGAAAACAATTGGGCTCTATCTTATAAATTTGAACAGTCACATACACAGTGATCTAGCAATTCTAGTGCTGGGTATATATGCAGTAGGAATAATACCACTTGAGCAACAAGAAGATAAGAACAGGAATTTTAGAAACAGTATTACTCATAATAGCAAAAATCTGGGACCCAAGAATCCATATTAATTAGAATGGACAATAAACTGTCATAGTCATACATTTTGGAGATCATAGTATATCAGTATATAAAATGCTTTTCCTTCTTTATGGAGCTATATAATTTCCCATGATATGCATGTACTATAATTTATTGGTGGAAAGTTATGTTGTTTCCAATCTTTTGCTGTCATGAAAAACACCGTAGTGAATAACTTTGTAATATGTCATTTTACAACTGAAAATATTTACAGTATATATTCTTATGAGTGTGAATGTGGCTCTGTAAGTTTGATAGATATTACTAAAATTCTCTCCATAGACAATATAACAATATATACTGTCACCTTTAGTGCATGAGAGTACCTTTTTTCCTATGCTGTTGCAAATTTCACTTTTTCCTTTACAAACTTTATACCTTTCTATTTAATTTTCTTGCATTATTGCATTCCAGTATAATGTTGAATAGAAGTGGTAATTGTGGACATCTTTGACTTCTTGGATTTTGAACAAAATAGTTAAATTAATTGTGAATCAAATTTTTTCATTATTACTAATATAATCTGGTGAAAAATCAATACTGTTATTTGTAAGACAAAGAGCATTCCATCAAATAGATCCACCATAATTTACATAACCATTCCCCTATTATTATTTTTCCTCTCATTTCTGAGATTCACATCACAATCCTCAGTGTTAGATGACTCCGTTTGCAATTTATTTTACACAAGAGAAAACAATACCAATATATCCCACTTAACTGAATTCCAGCTTGTACATATAGCATTTAGATTAAGCAGATATACCAAGATACCTGCTTATCTTGTATATCCATTATTAAACATTTCCTTATAATTGGACACGTAAACTAGTTGCAGTTTTTCATTATTGTGAATTAATAGTAACAAAGAAAGTAGACTTGGCATCAGTTCCCCCCTCTGCCACTTATTAGAGATGAGACCTTAACCAATTGCCCACCTTTTTTAGAAATCGGTTTTCTCATCTGTGTATTAGAGACAATAAAAGTACCCATGTCATGATATTTTTATGAGAATTATTTAGTGAAATATGGCATGTAAAGTGCATAAAATAGTTTTGGGAACATGGAATGTGTTCAGTAAAAAGCTATTATATCATTGTGGTACTCAGTAAACATTCTGAAACACTACTGTTTTTTTTTTTCCTCTGGTACAATCAGGCCCTTTCTGAGATGGCATCTGTGATTCAGCTATTCAAAATTTAATGAAGTTGGTGACTCTGACAATGTGGAGAAGTCATGTCAGAATATGTGGTTTGTACTGGGGCTGTCAATGCTGTAAAGGAAGTTTGGGAGAAAAGAATAAAGAAATACAATGAAGACCTGAAGCGAGAGAAGGAATTTCAACAAAAGTATGCTATAACATGTTTATTATCTTGAATTAGCAAAAATTCATAACATCCTCATTATTAAAAATAGTATTTATTAAATGCCTATTATTGAATTTGATAGAGGTTTCTGTTTACTGAAAACCCAAAATATAACTAAAGGAAGCACCTGACAATTAAGTGTGGCCATGTGATGGGGGCCACAAAAAATACAAGTGTCTGTAAGTGAAAATAGTAGTTGTCCTAGAGGTCTGTTCAACTTTCATCAAAGTTTGATTAGTATCATTTAGTCTACTTTTCAGAGGTTGTTTGTTCAACATTATATTCCCTAGGATCTAAAACAACTGGCAGTAGAAGGTACGGTAGATTCTCACCTATTTAGCTGTGAGTTCCAGCCAGGGCCCCTGTGGATCACCTGATTCCTCTATTTGGGCTATACTTAAATAGTTCGGCTCTCACTTCCTCTGCCTCATTGATACCAACCTACCTTCCTCATTGGATATCTCCAAATTATCCTACTACTCTTGCAAGGATAGCCCCTTTCCTCATAGATTCCACGTAGCCCCCTACAGTTATCATTTGTTAGGTCTCTTTCTAAACATTAAATGGTCTTGCAATATGTACAAATATCAAACCATTATGTTGTACATCTAGAACTAATATAATGTTATATGTCAGTTATATCTCATTTTAAAAAATGGTCTTGTGTCAGCAAATAACAGAAAACTCAACTAAAAATGGGTTAAACAATAAGGAAGTCCTGAGGTAAGGCAATTCCAAAGCTTCAACAGTTTTAAAGACTCAGCATCTTTTTATCAGTGTGTCAGTTTGGTCCTCAGGTTAGCTTCTCTCAGTGTCACAGGATGACTGGTATACTTCCAGGCATCACAGCCAGGCATCATTATGTTATCAGAAGAGAAGGAATTATTTATTTCTGTATCTTCTTTAAGAATGAGAAAACCTTTCTGAGGTCTCCATCAAACTTCTCCTTCATTGGCCAGAATTGGGTCATTAGTACACCCCTAATCCAGTTACCTTCCAGGGAAATGAGATTGTATGATTGGTTTAGACAAATTAAGATTTATACTTGGGTAACTTGGAGGAAGTGTGAACACTTAGAAATAACTGGCATTCTCCCAGCAAAGAAGAGGGCTGGCACAGTACTGCACTGAGTCACACATTCAGGCTTTTATCTTGTTGCTCAACTGTGCGTAGTCTCCATTCGTTTAGGAATGCACTTTAGTCACCTCATGGCCCCAAATACATAGATACACCAACTGTGCCCAATGTACTTGATTCCAGCCAGCAGGAAGTTGCACACATTACTATTTCTGCTAACATCTCACTAGCCAAAGCTTCTATGACCCATACCTAGCTGCAAAGGAGGATGGCTAAATGAAGTCTTGTGCCCAGTTAAATTTAGAGGATCTGCTACTGAGGAAGAAGAGGAGTAACGGATACTGGGGAATGATAAGGAGTCTCTGCCACACATAGGTGGAAAACCTGAAGGATAGGACTAGGTAACTTGTCAAAGATCACACGGCTAATAAATGTGGAACTGGTATTCATACCTAAGCAATATGACTCAGTAAGCTTATATTCACCTTAGGTCTTAAATTGCCCTAGACTGAAATATGTAAAACTACTCTTATGACACATATTATGTTTATATTATACAATTATGACAAACTTGACTCAAGTACTCTTTTTAAAAAAAATTTTATTGAAGTATAGTTGATTTACAATGTTGTGTTAATTTCTACTGTACAGCAAAGTGACTCAGTTATATGTATATATATATTTTTTATATTTTTAATATATATATTTATTTTCTGTTATGGTTTATTACAGGCTATTAAATATAGTTCCCTGTGCTATACAATAGGACCTTGTTGTTTATCCATCCTGTATATACTAGTTTGCATCTGCTAATCCCAAACCCCACCCCACCCTTGGCAACCACAAGTCTGTTCTCTGTTCTCTATTGACTCGAGTACTCATAAATCCTATCCACTTTTTAAAAAACTGTGGTCAGAAATCACGAGTTGGTTCTAAACTCTTGAATTTCACCTGTTATATGTGTCTAGTTAAGAATCATTTAATTTCAGCAGCTTCAAGTTTTCTCTGTACAAAACAGGCAAGGGGTAAAAATGTAATCTAATGCTTCTTCTCTCAGCTAAAAGAGGCTAAAGATTTAGCTCAAAAAGCCTTAAGTTTAAAAAGAAATTGTTCTGTCTTTGGATGCCAAGCTGCCTTGAAGAAAGCAAGCACTTGGGTAAGAGTTGGTATAACAACAGTGGAGAAAGTCTTTAGACTATAATAAAAGGGTTTTAGAGGAGGTAGAAAATTTCTGTTCAAAACTTTGAAAGAACATCAAGCTTAAAATAAACAGTGTAGGAATTATAGAATACTAGAGCTAGAAGAGACCTTAGATATTATTTAACCCAAACCCCGTGTTTTATCGGCAAGGTCCTTAGAGGTGAGATGTCTTGCCCATGGTCACCAAATTAAGTGATACATTCTGGACTTAGATCATAGTAATACAGAGCCAGAAAGAATTAACGAATCATTTAAGAGATGGAAATAAACTTGTTTAATAATAGTTAGCCTCACTCATTAAGGACAGAGCTTTTTGTATCCACAATGTCCAGCATAGTATTTGGCATATAGTGGGTGCTTGATGATTTCTTTTTTTTTTTTTTTTTTTTTTTTTTTTTTGTGGTACGCGGGCCTCTCACTGGTGTGGCCTCTCCCG
>NC_041217.1:95567461-95593778 GCF_002837175.3 Physeter macrocephalus
CTCCAGACGCACAGGCCCAGCGGCCATGGCCCACGGGCCCAGCCGCTCCGCGGCATGTGGGATCCTCCCGGACCGGGGCACGAACCCGCGTCCCCCGCATCGGCAGGCGGACTCCCAACCACTGCGCCACCAGGGAAGGCCCAATGATTTCTTTAATTGAAATTAAATGTTAGGGAATAACACACTTCATTGCCCATCATTAAATCTTGCTCTGAAATACATATATTTCAGTGAGTAATAAGTAATTAATAATCATTATGTCTACTGTTTAAATAGTTCTATTTTTATAAAACGCGGTGTAATTGAATAGATGGCAGTATACATTTTGTCTCACTTAACCACACCTATTGGAAGGTTAGCTGTTCAGTCTAGAAGGCCACACATAGCCATTGCCACAGTGCACTTGTTAGCAGATTAGTTTACTTTCAGACAAGCAGTGGATGAAAATACGCAGACTCCATAGAAATGTTTTGCAAACACAAACATATATAGACAGCAAATATTATACTTTCAGAGATATTTGGTTTTCTGTTCATTAAAATAAAATCCTCGCTGAAGATCAGTTAATACGCAGAATTGCTAAGAATATATATTAACTCTTAGATGTCAAGAGAATTTTGGCAAATAAATATTCAAATTAATTAAACCTATCTTCTTTGATGATTGCTTATATTTCTTTATTATGTATCATTCTAATAGGCTAAAAGTGCAAAATTTCAATTCTAAACTTATTCTTTATTTTTCATACATGAAAAATTTCTAGTATAGAAATAGAAAACCTTTTGCAACCTTTTGTTAGTCATTTTTATAAGCTTGACATTATTATTATGTAAGTTTGCTATGAACCAAAAATCAATAGGATGTGCTCTAGAATTTTGTACATTTTTATATCTGAAAAACTAAATCTGGATATAATAGAATATAGTAATATACAACTTAAATCTGAAGTTGAACTATATCATTTGCAAGTCTTTAAAACATTTTTTATTAAATATCTATGGATTAGATATTTAATAAATGCAAGTCAAAACAACAGTGAGGTACCACTTCACACCCCTAGGATAGCTATTATCAAAAAGATGGACACTGGGCTTCCCTGGTGGCGCAGTGGTTAAGAATCCGCCTGCCAATGCAGAGGACATGGGTTCGAGCCCTGGTCCGGGAAGATCCCACATGCCACGGAGCAACTAAGCCCGTGCGCCACAGCTAATGAGCCTGCGTGCTACAACTACTGAAGCCCACGTGCCTAGAGCCTGTGCTCCACAACAAGAGAAGCCCCCGCAATGAGAAGCCCGCGCACTGCAACGAAGAGTAGTCCCCGCGCGCCCCAACTAGAGAAAGCCCTCGCGCAGCAACGAAGACACAATGCAGCCAAAAATAAAATAAATAAATGAATAAATAAAATTAAAAAAAAAAGAAATGTGACATAAAAAAAGATGGACACTAACAAATGTTGGCAAAGATGTGGAGCAATCAGAACCCTCATACACTGCTGGTGGGAAGGTAAAATGATGCAATCAATTTGGACAAAGTTTGGCAGTTTAAAAAAAGTTAAACATTGAGTTACGAAACGACCCAGCAATTCTACTCCTATGAATACACAAACTCAAGAGAAAACATATGTCTACCTGAAAATTTGTACATGAATGTTCATAGTAGCATTATTCAGAATAGCTAAAAAATGGAATTGACCCAGATGTCCAACTGATGAATGGATCAACAAAATTTGGCAGAATATTATTCTTCTATAAAAAGGAATGAAGTACTGATACACATTACAGCATGCATAAACTTTGGATAAAACTATGCTACGTGAAAGAAGCCAGACACAAAAGACCACATATTATATAATCCCTTTTATATGAAACATCCAGATTAGGCAAATATAGAAAAGATAGAGATAGAAAGTAGAGACAGAGATAGAAAGTAGATTATTGGTTGCCAGGGGCTGGGGGAGGGAGGAATGGGGAGTGACTGCTAAGGGCATGGGGTTTCTTTTTGAGTGCTGAAAATGTTTTGGATCAGATAAGTGGTGATGGTTGCACAGCTCTGTGAATATAAGAAAAAATACTGAATTGTATACTTTAAAAGGATTTTCATGGTATGTGAATTATATCTCAATAAAGCTGTTACAAAAAAATCTATGGAGAGTTATGATACTTTTCAAAAACTTAAAAATAGGGCATTTATCATATTAATCATATTTATAATTCTTGAAAAATACTTGTCTGATTTCCAGACACTATCAATCAAATGGTTGTTTTTGATGGGTCACTTTTTCATACAAAAGTGAATACTACCTATGTCATTACCTGTGAACTAAAATGACTTCCTGGTCTCCTAGGCTAGTGCGAATCTGGGAAGAACGAGTGCGCTTAACCAAGCTAAGAGAAAAGGTCACCAGGGAAAATGGAAGGGTCATTTTGAAGATAGAAAAAGAGGAATGGAAGGTAAGCTTTATAGAAGTAATATTTGTTTTTTATATTTCGCATTTTGTGGGAGAGTTGAGAGAATGATTCTTAAATTATGTGCTTAAGTCTGGAATAGTTAGGAATTCTAATAATGTACCAAATGAATTTGGGCAACATGAACTGAAAATTAATGTAACTTCACAACTTTTTATTCCAAAACTTCAACCAATGTGCTTTAACTCTGCCTAAATTTAAGTCATTTGTAATATTTCTCCCACTAATCCTTCTAATAAGCAATTTCTCATTTTCCGTAAAAAGGTGACCATCTGCTTAACAAAAATCGTGTAGCTTTTTCAAAGCAAATGCTCAACTAAAAGCAGCGGAAGTTGTTTTTTTTTAAATAAAGCTTTGGCCTTAAAGTAAAAAAAAAAAAGCAAATGCTCAGTTAAAACTTCACAAAATGGAAATGTATATTATTTTTTTTCTTAGGTCCACAACCAGATTCACATTATCTCCTCTTTCTCTCTCCCCCCCGCCCACACACAAACATAGTTGCTTAATTACATTTGGCCTACTCTAATTGTGACAAGGGCCACCTCTATCCCTTGAGTCAGTGTTTGTTTTCATACATATCGGTATATTTAGCTAGGGGCTTAGCTCCTGTATTTTGTCTTTTGGCTACTTTAGGCTGAAAGGGAAAAGGCATAGAGTTCAGAATAGTTGAAACTTTTAAAATTCTTAAATTAAAAGAAAATCTGCTTAAAAAAACTAAACTATTTCAAAACAGAATGGGAAGAGAAGTTTGAATTGATTAGAATGATCTTTTTGTTTCTCTGTAATTTCAATTAGTCACCATATTCTAATGTTCAGTAACATATGTACTCTAGTTAAGCCTAATAAAATAGAATCTTTAGAACACAGCTCTATGTGTGTGCAATATTGACTGAAATATGTTATTTCTGTTTATGTTATTATGATTGGGGTTTGAAGGTTTAGCACCCACCTAAAAAGGAAAGTTCTTAAAACTTAGAAGTAGCACAAAGTATTTGGAAATATAACCCATTAAAGAAAAAATATTCCTAAGTTCTTTTACAAATCAAATAGTATCTCTACAGTCATATTTCTGTATGGCATGATACTAAAATAATTTAAGTAATATAGTAACTCTTTCATTTTTTTTACTTGAGTTTAGACCCTCCCTTCTTCTCTACTAAAACTAAATCAGCTACAGGAATGGCACCTTCATAGAACTGGCTTAGTGAAAATTCCTGAATTCATCGGAAGATTCCAGAACCTTATTGTGTTAGATTTATCTCGAAACACAATTTCAGACATACCTCGAGCAATTGGTAAGGAAAATTGCTTTTATTCCTGTGTTTTTCACTGATAATTTTTTTTTGATACATGGAATAAAGATCTCATCTTTATATACTCCTGAATCTTAAAATTTTTTAAACATCTAGTCTAAACTGAAGCTTCCAGGGGATTCAAGCTTCTGGATTTACTGAGGTGATTCAAGATGAGATTTCAATGCAAGAGAAGTCCCTTTGGGAATAATATTGTGTAGATTCTGGAAACAATATTGTTGGTTTGGTTATTCCTCCTAGAAGGGAACAAATTGAAGACAAGAAAGAAAATTAGAAAAAATTCCTTAAATGAGGAAAAAAAAATCCCCAAAGGGAAAACTGGTCAGGATATAGTGTAGATAAAACAGAATGAAAAAAATATATTTTTAAAATTTTTAATTTATCTATTTTTTTTGCGGTACGGGGGCCTCTCACTGCTGTGGTCTCTCCCGTTGCGGAGCACAGGCTCCGGACGCGCAGGCTCAGCGGCCATGGCTCACGGGCCCAGCCGCTCCGCGGCATGTGGGATCTTCCCAGACTGGGGCACGAACCCGTGTCCCCTAGCATCGGCAGGCGGACTCGCAACCACTGCGCCACCAGGGAAGCCCTGAAAAAAATATTTATTTTTGTCTATAGCACTGATAAATCACCAGCTCTTTATCTGAAGAAGGGGCAGGACACACAGTGGGAAAAGGGAAGAGCCTAAGTGTGAATTTGCCAATATGAAACGGGCAAGTAAGTTATGCTGTAATACTTAATAACTGGAAACATTATTTTATATCCCTCTGCTCTTTATTGTGTGTTATTTTTCCGCAGGACTGCTCACTAGACTTCAGGAACTGATTCTTAGTTACAACAGAATCAAAACTGTCCCCAAGGAACTAAGTAACTGTGCCAGATTGGAGAAACTTGAACTTGCTGTTAACAGAGATATATGTGATCTTCCACAAGAGGTCAGAATGATATAAATACCTATGATTTTATTTTCCTTCTACTAGTGGTTTACTTCTCCACTGCGTGATCATTAAAAATAACACTAATGGAAAAATGCTATAAATTTTATTTCAGAAAATATTTAGTGAAAACCATTTCCTATTATTATAAGGCATGTTTTTAATTAGAGAAAGATTTATTTAGCATAAAAAGCTATTTCTATTATTGTCACAGTACTGACATCATTAGTGATCTCCTTGCAGGCCAGAGTGAGAATCTTACTTATTGCAATTCCCAGAATTGAAGGCACAGCCTAGGTTGTAGATGTTACTTAATGCCTATTGAATGAATACATGATTATCATAAAGCACAGACAATGTGGTGACAGAAAAACTATTTTGTTTATTAGTTAGTTTTATAGGTGATCAGCTTTTGAGATAGAGGTAAAGTAAAAAGACATGAATTCTTCAGTTTAGGAAAAGTGTTTGCTAGCTTCCTAGGCTCTACCAAGTAAAGCAAGGCAGTGGGCTTGGAAAGCCCTCAAACTTTGATTTGGTATGATATCTTGTTCTTGGTAAGACCAAACTGATCATAGAGATATAGACCTTCCTATGATTTTTCAAGCATATTTAAGGCTCTTAGAATCAGCAAAGGAAATTTCCATGGTGCTTTGCCTTGAAAACAATGATTTTGCAAGATAAAAGTTAAGAAAAATAATAAAACTCAAAATAAAAGACTATTCCCCTTTCCCGCTTTATCTTGGTAAGAATGTCACTTTCCTCCCCAAACCAGTAAACATGCACCAATTATTGTTGCTCTTACAAGTAAAACATAATTTCTATAGCTATATCCATCTGATCTTATAATAGTTCAGTTTAGTAAAATGTATACACTTGATTATGATGAAAATCATGATCACAGGGACAATTTCTTTATACCTAAAAGAGGGCCAATAAACATTTTATTTCCGATTTTTAATTATTGTGATTTTGTTTCTAGCTTTGGTTCTGTCACTAAAAAGCTATGTGAATTTGGGCATGTCTATTAACCTGTCTTTGCCTTAATGTCTTTACTTAAAGAAATACGTTTTACAGGAACAAATAGTGAACTGAGATCTTGAGCCTGGAATTATTTCCAAGTGTGGCCTTTAAGTAGCTGTGTGGCCTTGAACACACCACTTTACATAACTAGGTCTCAATTTTCACATATGCAAAATTAAGACTTAGATTATAATGGTTTTAATATCTTTCTTCAAGCTTTTAAAACCAAAGGGTTCTAGTCCCACTGAGAAATCTGCAACAGGAGACTTAGCTCTCAGCCATTAAATTGCACACACTGTAACACACAAACAAATTTATGCTAATGTAAAAACAATCTTTTTATACACTATTCTGAATCATTTGAAAATTTTAAAAGTCTGATGACAAGTTTTGAAAAGTGTTTTATTCATGACGAATTACAAAGCTAGAGAAATATCACCTACTAAATGGAAAACTGCTTTTTTTGCATTACCCGTAAAACACTGTATTTGTGCATTTTTTGAGGTGTTAAAGTTGTGGAATGAATCTGAATGTACCCTGAGATAGAAATAAAACATAGAACTTGCCTAGCTAAATGGAGAATCTTTTGTAAAAGTTAACTAAATTCTTACATTTTGAAATTTTCACTACAGAGGAAAGAGAAATTTAGAAATTTTGCAGCTTTAAGTCCACGAAAACTTGAGTGCACATCATAGCTCCATCATTTCTAGTCACATGGCCTCTCTAAACCATTTTGTCCATAAAAGGGAAAAACGGTACTCACCTTGTAAAGCTGATGAATAAACTAGAGCTATATGCATCAATGTGACTACATATAAAGACTGATATTGAGAGAAAAAGGCAAGTTAAAGAAAGTACAGTATCATCATCTTTAAATAAAATTCAAAAACATATAAAAATTTTTATTTATGAAAAAATACACGTAATAGTAATATAGAGAGAACTATATAGAAAACATATATTTATGTATAGTAATAAAAACATTTTAAAAATGCATGGGAATAATAGATACCAAATTCAGGATAGAGTTATCTTCAAAGAGGAAGAAGGGAGAAGTACATTGAAGGCAGTCATATTGATATGTTTGTTTTCTTAAGCTGAGCACACTGGTGTTGTTATATAGTCTTAATAAATTTTTTATTGATGTTTTCATTTAAAAAATAGAATTACCAAACAGTAAATTCTATGACTGAGATAACGTTATGTAAAGCATCAGGCACAAAGATAGGGAGTTAACAAAAGTAACTATTTTTCTGAAGTTTGGGTTTTCCCAAGAAAATCTCAACTACTAGATAAAAGGAAAACATATGTTTATTCCCAGAGAGAAAAAAAAAAAGCTTCTGCCAGGCAGGTGCTATAAACCCTGGAGCTTGGTTATTTTGGAAGATAAGTTTTCTTTGAATAGATGAACTTTCTATGAGTTTTTCATTTATCTGGAGGTTATTTAGCATTATTGTTATCTCAGATTTGTTGTGGACTGCTGTGACTAAATAAAGTGCAAGCATCATGTAGACAATCCTTGATGTGATATATCTCCTTTACCATTGTGGGTGTTCTAGTAGTTTACGTTCTGGACATTTATTTTGAAAAACCTTGCCTTCCTCTTCAGCTCAGCAATTTGTTAAAGCTTACTCACCTTGATTTGAGTATGAACCACTTTACTACAATCCCTCCTGCTGTGTTGAACATGCCTGCCCTTGAGTGGCTTGATATGGGAAGCAACAGACTTGAACAACTTCCTGATACTGTAGAAAGGTAACATAAATAACTTTTTTTTGCTACCAAGAGGTGTTGAAGCTCTCTATGATAAATAAGAAAGAATAAACAAAACACAGGGGACCCCAAGCATAATCAATCACAATAGATCCATTTAGTTCCAAATAATGTATGCTACTTTTTAACAGAATAATATTCATGTACTCCAAATTTAAAAAAAGGGTTTTGAGGAATTCCCTGGTGGTCCAGTGGTTAGGACTCAGCACTTTCACTGCAGAGGGTCGGGTTTGATCCCTGGTCAGGGGACTAAGATCCCACAAGCCATGTGGTACAGCCAAAAAAAAAAGGGGGGAGGCGGGTTTGGGATAGAAAAACTGGCTATCTGACTTCAACAAATTGACAAGAATAGTCCACAGCAATAACAACATTGCTTAGTGCATGCCAGGCACTTCTGTGCACTTTAAAAACATTGAGGAAACTAATGTAGAGATGACAGTAAATTGCTCAAGATCACAGTTAGTAAGTGTGCCAGTTAGGATTTGAACCCAGGCACCCTGGCCCCAGAGTCCATGCTGTTAACCATTATGCATACTTGCCTTGCCCTAAATGGGCATATTAATAATTTCTGAGTTTCCTCTTAAGACTCTAATTCAGATTAGATAGCATTTTAGCAGTTCTTCTGCAAGAAATCCTATGAGAATAGTGAAGAATTCTAGAATACATTGATTTAATTTCTACCACTACATGATGACAGCTATACGGTAGATAGAGATTCACTCCCTTGTTATAGTTTCCCTAAAATCAGGTAATATGAAGTCAGTTAACTCAATAGGTATACTGGTTAAAGGAGATGTTATACAAGATGACATTTTTTAAAATTTTGGGTTAATAAGAACCAGGGTTTTCATATTATATGGGATTAATCACAGAAAACTCTTAATTCTTCAGAATGCAAAGTCTACACACATTATGGCTCCAACGGAATAAAATAACATGCTTGCCAGAAACAATCAGCAATATGAAAAATCTGGGTACTCTTGTTCTCAGCAACAATAAACTGAAAGATATTCCAGTGTGCATGGAAGAGATGACCAATCTAAGGTAAAAGTTGTAGACACAGAACTGACATGTTCCTTTCTGGCTGCAGAACAAAGTAATATAAAGAAATTGTTATTAATAGATTTGAGTTCTCATTCACATAAATGAATACATTTAAAAATCTTTTCCAACTTTGAAATTCTATAATTTATAAATAGGATTAATATAATACTGGTCTAAATTATTCAAGAAAGAATCCTTGAAACTAAAGCCGTACTGGGATTTATCAGCTTTAAGGAATGCCCTGTGTTGGTGACATTTTCCTGAAAATCATCTTTATAACTGCTAACAAACTTTATCCACAATATAGTTTAATCCACGATAAACCAAAACCATAAGAATAGTGATTATTTTCCTCCTAAATAACTACAAATGGACAAGGCAATTATGTAGAGGTAAATATAACTTTTTACTAAGTTAATTACTAACAGAACTCCCTCAAATAACTTCCAAAACTTAATTTCCTGACAGTGAGCATAAGACGTGAGAATTCACACCAAATCCCACAACTTTCATAACAAAAATCATTCATTTACTTATTCAGCAACTACTGAGCCTTGTACTAGATGGTGACGATACAATGATAAATAAGACATGCTTTATAAAATATGCAGAAAATTTAAGTTCATAGCATTAATTGTATATTTGAGATGCATTAGGGTTGCTCTTGGAAGTTAAAGTGTACCACATTAAACATATGCTATGGACTAATAGTTGCTTTTACAAGCTTGGAAAATAAGTTGTCTAAAGCTAATATTTTTTTCTTCTAGGGAAGAAATTTAAAGATTCTTGGGATATATCACATCTCACCAAGATGTTCAGTTAAAAAAAAAGAGTAATTTAGTATATTACCACTTGATCTTTCTCTAGGAAAATAAATGTACACTTCTATGGCACCTATAAAAATACTGTTTTTTGGTGAACTGCTAGGTTTGTCAACTTCCGAGACAACCCACTGAAATTGGAAGTAACACTTCCTCCCGGTGAAAACATAGATGAGGAAGAGGAACGGGAATTATTCGGCCTTCAGTTTATGCACACATACATACAGGAGTCACGGAGAGCAGGTATGAGATTTGTATATAACACAGGTTAAGAATTCTTTTAAGTAAAGGAATGCATATATATATATATATATATATATATATATATATATATATATACAAATTCCTAACCAGAGTTATGAAGTCTTTTAAGTATATGAATGCATATATATATATATATATATATATATATATATATATATATATACAAATTCCTTTATAGACTTTTCATTCCATCTTACCTTTTGTCAAATTCTGGTCTCTTAGTCAATATTGTTGAAGAAAAAAAAGTGAAATTCTAATCTGTTCACGATTTTGATAAAGGCTTGGAGAGAAATGTCGTAAAGATACTGAAAGTCTTTCAAGTAGAGTCAGGAAATAAACTTCTTTGGTCAAGCACTTGAAGCACGACCAAGTGAATGAAGATGTAATTCTTAAAGCTTCACTACCTCATTCTATCAGTTTGTCATGTCAGTTTACTCATGAACACTACCTTCCCTGCCATCTCCTCTTTTTCTACAATAATCCACAAATAGCAAAAAGAAATATTTTGACTAGGAATGAAAAATATTTTGCTACTGTGCCTAGGAATGAAAAATATCAAGAGAACAGATTTTAGCCAACAGTTAAAATGTGAGTTTTTGATATATAGATTTCAATCACTTTTATCTCGGATACTTTAGAATTAAAACCTCTTTTTTGTTGTTTTTTTAACTAAGGAAGAAATGACTTTAACTTAACCCAAGATTAGGGGATGAGGACAAACAGCATAACTCTCTGTTAATAAAAAAAATAATAGGACTTCCCTGTTGGTGCAGTGGTTAAAAATCCGCCTGCCAATGCAGGGAACATGGGGTCGATCCCTGGTCCAGGAAGATCCCACATGCTGCGAAGCCATCGCAATGAGAAGCCCGTGCACTGCAAGGAAGCGTAGCCCCCGCTCACTGCAACTAGAGAAAGCCTGTGTGTAGCAACGAAGATCCAACACAGCCAAAAATAAATAAAATATAAATGAAAAAAAAACAGCTTTACAAAAAAAAATAAATAGTATAGTAATGGAAAACATGGTTTTATAATTCACTAAAATGTGAAGAATGTTTGAGTTAAAAGGTAGAATTGTTACCTCTTCAAATAGTTACTTTGAAGAGCAGGTATAATCTGAGCAAACAGATATGAGAGTATTTTCAGCTGGAGAAAATATTTTTACCAACATCCAATGGAGGTCATTAGATCTGTTGTAGCAAGGTCACAGAAACAGTAACATGGAGGTTAGACTGGAGGAAGATATGTAAAAAAGCTGTAATAGTTTGGGGCCTAGGTTTGAAAAATAGAGTATAAATATATAAAAGCCAAGTAGGAGACAGAATTGGTGACTGAAGATGAGAAAAGGGAGGAGTCCAGGATGAATCTGTTTTTGGTTAGAGCAACTGGATGAATGGTGATGCTGAGATGCGGAAATGAAGTATAGAAGCTGGTTTGGTGGTAGAAGTGGAACATGAGCTTCAGTTTTAACAGTAGAGTTAATACATCTGTGGCACATGCAGGAAGAGGTAGTTGTGTAGATCAATCTAAAGTTCAAGGAGTCTGCTGAACCTGCAAATTCTGCAGGTCGAGAAACAGCTATATGCATATCCCATGTATTCACTGTCTCATGTAATCTTAAGGGAAATAAGCAAGGTTGGGGAAAACAATAATCTTGGTACAGCTGGCATGTTGAAGAACAACCTTATCTTCCCATAGAGGACTTGGTATCATTGTCAGAAACATTCATTGGGCCACAGGACTCTATCAGTATAATTGTGTGTGTGTGTGTGTGTGTGTGTGTATGTTTTATGAAATATAACAGAGATAATGCCTGTTGTAGGATAGCTTTTATTTCTGGGCATAAATTGTTGAATGAAGCAAAACAGATTGTATAACACAAATTAGCATTGCCTAACTGTGTAAAATCAGGTTAATTATTGAACAACGTATTATTATCTTCATTTATGTTCTCTTGATTTGGGGTCATGAGTAGCTAATTTAAACAAACTACCTTATTTTAATAATATTTGACATAGAACTTATAACAAGAGAAAAAAGGTTACAACTTAAACAGAGATAATAAAACCAAGTCTGCCTATTTCATTAAAAATATTGTTATGAATTAGTACTATTAAAAACGGTTAATATTTATTGAGTACTTACTCTATACTTAGAACTGTTCTAAACATTTTAATGTGTTATTTCATTTAATGCTCGTAACAACCTTGTGAGGTATTATTATTATCTTCATCACGTCCATTTTAAGCGGGGAATTGAGGCACAAAGAGATCAAGTAGTAGGGTTGGGATTTGAACCTAGGCAGTCTCATAAGACATGTAAGATTAAACTAAAGTAGAAAGGTCAGAAACTAAAAATGAGCTAGACTTCTAATTTATAATTAAGGTAATCATAGACCTACAAATAATAGTTACCTAAGAATATCATTATAATATCTACAATCAGTAATTCTGTATCTTTGTCTTGGCAAATGTACAATGATTAAGATAATTTTTACAAATAAGGCAGAAATAAACCAAGGATAAGATGAGGAAAAGACTAACAGTCTTACCATGTTTGGTTTAATGTTTTCTTGTGCATAGAAACTGCTTATGAGCTAATGAGGCCCGAAAGTGAGGTTTTTGGTATCACTATCTAATTTCTACTTTATTCCAAATTATTTTCCCAAACAGGAGAGAATATACTTACATTTGTTCTTGTATATGTAAAAATGACCTTTTAAAAGATATGACATCTAATTAACTTCAGAAGTTATTTGCAAATTTCAATTTAATTTGTGAATTAGGCTTACAAGTATCTTTCTGGAAGTTCTCACTAGATAATTAACTAATTAAAAAAATGAAGTGAAATAGTTTTTTTCCTTGAAAATATCTTTTTAGTTTTGGTGTCTGTCATGGACAAATTCTGATAATATATAAACACAGGTATAGCTCTTGAAATCTGAAGGTGAATTAATTGATTGTGAACATCTCTGAATTTGTTTGCAGTAGAAACAAATAATCACAATTAATTATTCTTTCAAGATCTGCCTGGACAAAACATCCATACATAAACCAACTTCTCAGATTGGTCCTTGTTATAAACTGACAATTGATTACTACATCTTGAACTTGAAAAATAAAAAGTATTAAATAAAACCAAAGGAAAGTAAGTTTCCAAAATTAATGCAAATAGAAAGTTAATGTGCTAGATACATGATGACATGTTATGTGTGTTTCAGGTAACCATGTCAACTGCTCTACTACTTTACCAAACTCTATAAATGCTGATGGATAATATAATTCAAGATGCCCTGCTGAAGAGGATTACTTTGGGAATTTGGTGAATTCTCTAATGTTTGGACTTCTAAAGGAAAAAACAAAGCCATTACCAAAGTTCAACGAGGCCACATTTTTTAAAGTTCATATTATCTGCTATTTAAATTATATTTTCATGAATATAAAAATACAATTAAAAAAATTTTTTTGGTGGAAGACTGATGTTCAAAATTTCTTTTCCATTAAGCAGTTGTTTCTGGTGATGAAGAATGATTTGGTAAAGCAGTTAACAATACATTTTCCAAAGACACCAGAGGGTCTGTATAATACTGTAAAGCGGGATTGAATCCTTTCTGCTGTAAATAGTTGATTCGGCCTTGGTCAATCAGCAATTTACAAAGATGCCCTATTTTCTTCTTTTCTTCAACAGTAAGAAACCTAAATTGAGTAAATACACACAACACATTGTTAAAATTCTGTAAAACCTTATAACAAATTATTTTAGTTAGTCTTATTCATTGATAAGCTGCTAAATAACCCACAACATACTATGTGCTATGTCCCATGCTTCCAAGATACATTTTATTAATGCCACAATTAAAGTGTGTATATTTTAACTTATTCTAAAATTAGTAAAAAAAAATATATATATATATATATTTTTAGTAAAATATATTTTCATGAAAGAATTTTTGGTAATATTCATCTAAAAATAAAGTATAGTAATAATAAAGTATTTCTGCCCTAGTGTTGTGCATTTCAAAGTAGTCACTTACTTACCCAGGCAAACTCTCAGTGCTGTCATCTGTGATTCTGTATCCTCCATCATCATGCTCTTCACTGCCATCATTCTGTTTATCTTTTCTTTTTGTGGAGATATTTGAAGCTTCCAAAGATGTTTTTTGCATCCCACAAGTCGCCCAACTACTCATTCGCTGGAAATAGTGGAATTCCACTGCTCCAAGGCCTAGAGCCCTGAAATATTCTTTGCCCACATAATGTCTCCAATCACACCTGTGGTGACAACAGAGTGCAATAACAATGCCAGCCACAGGGGTCCACTTCTCTGGGATATTTTTTTCATTTCCTTCCTTGGCCAAAGTGTTAATTTCTTTTTCTGTTTTATCATTCTTTACGCGTTTGGCTAAAGGTTCTTCATTCCTTTCCTCACAACTGGCAGCATAGGTTTCAACCAAACATCGTAATGCAAGATCTGCAAACACAATTATGTGGCCCCCCAAACCACATCATCTTTAAAAATAAGTATTTTTTACATTTATTAGGCAGTATGGTTTTTAAAAGCCCAACAAAAACTTACTTAGCTCTATACTTGTACTAATTCTTTCATGAATTATCTACTTTGTTCATATTTGCCCTTTTCTCATTATTGTACCATTTTCTCTAATGATTTATTCCGCATAAAGTCAACTTCCCCCCAAAAACTGTGTGAAGCTTAAGATCTAAAATTTGTAAAACTTTTTGTCCAACTACTCAAATTTGCTCTCATTTCTCCTACCCTTGTTAAGGAAATGACTTGTATAGAAAAAATTTTATGTCTCTACATTTAACATTCCAGGGAAGTTTTGAACTTAAAGAACCCAAAGAAAGAAAGAGGAAAGGCATCGGCTAAGCATCTGCTAAGTTGATGTTAGGTGTCAGTCTTGAAATGTAAGATGTTCACAGCAAATAGTGAAGAGTTGAGAAGAGTGGGGTCAGAAGGTGGAAAGTAGGCCTTGCTGAGTACCAATGTATTCATTCAGCAAATAGTTACTGAAGGCCTTTCATGTGCAAGGCTTTGTGGTTGTATGATGATTAATAAACAAACACAAACTTAGAGACAAATGAACTCTATATTAAAATGAAAAATTTGTAGTCCACTTAAAAACTAAACAAATGGATTTTTGATGATTATGATAATTTCCCACTGACGACTGCTATATTATTGACAATACTGGAAAGACTCCAAATATATGCTGTAAAATCCACATTTTCTGTCTGATTAGAATGTCACACTGTTTGATCAATCAAAAACACATGTATTTTTAAACTTTATTATCACAAGATGTCACAAGTGAACAGTAAGTGATCTGATATTTTACTAGTATATATAATACAATATATGAATTTAAGTCAACAAACTATCAGGAACCTGTTATTTGGAGAAGGCGATAGCTGATCTATTATTTTATAAACTATTATTTTCTGACAAAAGATATTCAGTCACTGTTTTACTTATATTGGAGTTAAGTAAATGATTTTCAGAAATGGGGATAATCAGAAAAATTATTAAAAGAATGAAGTTATTTTAGAATCAGAAGGAGCTTTAGCAATCCATCTCAACCCCTCCTTTACAGAGAACTTGAGGGACAAAGCCACGTACCTAGAAAGGGACAAGGAAACACAGCACATTTGTGGCCAAGATTATTTATTCATTCAAATAATAAATAAATAAATGAATTCTGAACAAATTCATTCAGAATTAGATATATAAACAGAAAATTAATATACAATGAGCTCCAGATATGCAGAGGCAACTATGATAAACACTAAGGAGGAGTACCTTATTTAGGGAGGTTCCCTGAAAGTGGTGACAATAAGCTGAAGAAGGAGTAGAAATTGATCAGTTTAGAAACAGACACAGTATAGTATATGGGAAGGGTTAGAATGTATAGACCAATAGATATAGAGGCAGGAAGCGGCAAAGAGAGGAAGGCAGAGGCCAGATTAAGACTAGGATGTCATGTTAAAGAGCTTAGACTTTAAGGTGTAGGTGACTGGGAGCTACTGAATAGTTTTAAGAAGGTGAAAGACACATTAGGTGTGTGGAAGATGGGTCTGAATATTAGTATTTAAAGGACAAGTAGTGGAAGGACACCATGATATATACAGAAAGAATAGCACAGATGTAGGGGAAGAACAAGGAAAGAATGTCACTAAAGAGAAGAAAACAGAATTTCCAGAAGGGTAAGCAACAATAGCAGAGATTTTTCATTAAGATGATGATAGAGTGATGAAGGGAGAATTCAGATAGAATGAATCAAGGAGGGAAAAAGTGTGTGGAACAATGAGAAATGGCCAGTGTAGATAACATTTCTGAGAAACTTGGGTTAGATGGGTAGGAGTAAAGGAGCATTTTTTGTTTCCTCCCCAGGATAGAACTGGCTTACTTCAGAAGGCTTTTATGAGAGTTAAATGAGACAAGGTATGTGAAAATCATCTAAAAACTATGAAGGACAACACAAATATATAATACTTAAAGTCATCTCCAGCCAACTTGAATAACTCTTATGGAGGCTCCAAGTTCCCCATATCGGTAGACATGAAATTAGCAGAAGCCAGAAGAAGATGTAACAATAGTTAACATTTATTGAGCACTGATATGTGCCAGACACTTTACATGTAAACTGGCAAATTATATGTTGTTATCCTCGTTTTACAGACGAGATAACTAAAGCTCAGAAAGGTTAAGTAATATGCCAAGGTTATACAGCAAAGTTGAACCCTGTACTATCTGATTTCAAAGCCCATGTTCTTTCTACTTTATCATGCTACATCCGATGGATCCAAGTGCTAAGACACATCTTAATGTTTCCTTTTTTGTTTTCCCTAGAATCCTGATACATAATCATCTTCTAGTGGGAGAAGTTTCAGAGTCCTTCCCAAGCAACTCCTCTAAAAAAATGAGTAGCTTCTGGGATAGAATCATACAGTTTCCATAAATGATTTATTTCCTTTTTGGTTGAAGTATAACCCAACGAACTTTAAGGTTCCATATGACACAGTATTTACACGTAAAACTCTTTAATTCATCCTGCAAAATGGCCAAAATGAGCAGAGAAGTAGGAAAGCTCTAAGGCTGATATAATACAGGGCCAGTGCTACTATGAAGATTAATGAGTTGCAAACAAGGGATAAAAACTACTGAAAAGAGACTCTAAATATTTGGGACCATGTTAAGCTAAAACTTAATGTGTTCATCTCGACATTATTAGTATGTTTACATACCTGTTGCCACACCACACAGATGTTTTCCAATTCCTACCACAGGTAGTTTTTCTTTGCTTAGCAAAGGAATCTTGTCTGAAATAAAAAGAAATGAGAACTAAGTTAGCTCTCTTGTGAATTAAGGCATTAAGTGGCCTCCCAAAGAGAGAACTAATTAGAATCTTTGAATTCTAGGGCTGAAAGAGACACAGACAAAAAATTCTCACTTTATAGCTTAGGAATAAGAGGCTCAAAGATGTAGTGACTTGATAAGTAACACAGATGGCTACGGACATAGCCAGAATCAGAGTTAAAAATTTTTCTGTCTTCCTTTTCTTCCCACCTCGCCCCCAGCTGGTTCTTTACCCCCGAGTTAATTTCTTGACTTTTAGGCCAATGCTATTTCTTCTATACTGACTCAGGACTTTACCCTGTAGAAGTCTTATTTTGCTAAATATTATTACCCATTGATAAAAGGGCTCAAAAGTTTCCTTACTAGATTTATCCTGCATAACTAATATATATGATAAATACATATAATACAACCGACATTTTATATTATAGAATACTATACTCAATATTATAATCAAACTAAAGATATAGCTTTCATTATATCTTTTTTTTTTTTTTTTTTGCAGTACGCGGGCCCCTCACCGCTGTGGCCTCTCCCGCTGCGGAGCACAGGCTCCGGACGCGCAGGCTCAGCGGCCATGGCTCACGGGCCCAGCCGATCCGCGGCATGTGGGATCCTCCCAGACCGGGGCACCAACCCGCGTCCCCTGCATCGGCAGGCGGACTCCCAACCACTGCACCACCAGGGAAGCCCCTCATTATATCTTGATAATCAAGGATAAGATATTTTAGCTTTCACACTGTTCTGAATATGAATAAAAGAAAATATTCATAATAGTATAAAAGTAAAATAAAAAAAGACATCTACAAGATAATGCAGTAAAATGTAGTACATCACAGTTATGGCTTCCATTTTTTCCCCCTATTCATTTTCCTTTTTCTAAGATTCTGAAATGAAAAGTATGTTTCCCCCTACAAATCCAGCTACAGCACCCAGCACAGTGAATTGTCCAATGGAGGTCCTTAGCAAATATTTCAAATTCTTTGTTGCTTGCTTTCAGATGGTATCACATACTATGAGAAGAAACTGGTACCAACTGGAATAGTTTGCCTGTGTAAGGTGGTTCAAGAAACTTATCTTCAATCAGGGTGAAGAGAAAGGTTGTCTAAGAACGGCCTTATGGAATTGGGGGCATCAGGAACCTTGGAAGTTGAGCTGAGTTAGTTACTGATAACAGAGTGTGCCTGCAGAAAGTCTATTTAAGAAGTAATCAGATCCTCACCTCATAGCCACCTGGTGACTACCTCTTTACCAACTGGTGGAAAACTGTAGATTAATTCTCTCAAGCAAGTAAAACAGGAGGTCACTGGGTTGAAGGATAATAGGAAGTTGAAAGTTGAAGCGTGGTAAAATAGCAGGATTAAGTGAGTATGCGTATAGATTAAGCTCTTACTTGTCACTGGGTCCCAGAATGTTGGTAATCAGACCTTCACCCTCTAGGCAGGTGATCAGAAGAGCCTTCTCTGGGGAACCTGACCAGCCCCAGAGGAAAGATCACATTCTAGACAGGTCATTCCAAACTGGAGTTCAGAGTCAACAACTCCACCTGAAGACTCAGAGCTCTTAGTCCCTCAATCCTCACTATGAACACACCATCAAAAAGCACAGATGTTTGAGCAGAGCCTCTAAGTTGAAAGAGACAGACCAAAACAAATGGAAAAGAGCAACTTAGTGAAAACAGAATATGAAGGGAGGATACTTCTAAAACAAATCATTAATATCCTCACAAAGATAGTACAATTATGAAAAAAGAACAGGTTACAAAGATAAATTCAGAGAAAAAAAATCTTAGAAATTAAAACTCTGACAGAAGAAATTAAGTTGAAGAAATCTGAGAAAGTATACAAAAAAGGCAAAAGATATAGAACAGAGAAGTAAAGTCAAGAAAAGTAGAGAACCATTCCAGGAGGTCTAATAACTAAATCAGAAAAGTTCTTCCATTAAGGGAGAAAAGAAAAAATGGAGCAGAGAAAATTATGAAAGAAAGAACGCAAGGAAATTTCCCAGAAAGCTGAGAATACTGGAATCTCTCAATCAGGATTTCTCATCCTTGCCATTATTAACTTTTGGCCCCAATAATTCTTTGTTGTCGGGAGCTATACTGTACCTTACAGGATATTTAGCAGGTTTCTGGATTAGCAGGCTCCCTGGCCTGTATCCATAAGATGCTGGTGCACTCTTAGGACAACGAAAAATGTCTCAGACATTGCCAATGTTCCCTGAGGGCCAAAACTGCTTCTAGTTGAGAATCACTGCTATACACAAAAGAGTCCATCAAGTGCCCAGTACAACAGATAAAAATATAACTAAATCAAGATGCATCACTGTGAGAATTTAAAACACTGAGGACAAAGAAAAGAGCCTATAAATCTCTAGAAAGAAAAAAGCAGATGACACACAAGGGATCAGGACTCAGAATGGCACTGAACTTCAGAACTAGTGGAGTAATAGTTTCAAAATTCTTAGAAATAGAAATACCCAGACAAATCAAGTGTAAGGGTAAAGTAAAAGATATTTTCAGACAATGCAAAGTCTCAAATTTATCTCTAATGCAATTGTTTCTCAGGAAGCTATAGGAGGAGGTGCTTTCCCCAAAGACAGTAAATCAATAGAGGAAGATAAGCGATAAGATGTGGAAAAATAAATCCCAACCTAGGAGAGTGAAGGGAATCCCCAGGATGAAAACGAAGAGAATTTTAAGGTTGACAATTGTGCTCCAGGAACAGAGGGCACCCAGTCTACATTGGAATGTATCTGAAGGATCCAGGAGAGAATTTTTCAGGAAGATAGAAACTAACAGAATACTTGGTAAATGTGTTAAAACAAATACAAATTTTAAAGTTATACCTTTTTATTTAAATTGAAGTATAGTTGATTTACAATGTTGTGTTAATTTCTGCTGTACAGCAAAGTGATTCAGTTATACATATGTATATTCTTTTTCATATTCTTTTCCATTATGGTTTATCAGGAAATACTGAATATTCCCTGTGCTATACAATACGACCTTAAAACAAACACATTTTTAAAAGACCAAGTAAACAAAATTTTAAATTAACTATTAACTCAATAAACAAATTTTATTTACTACATGGGCCAGCTGTGGTTTGCATCACAGGGCTGAATTAAAATTAGCAGAAGATAGAGCATGGCCTTGAGGATATGGGGAGGGGGAAGGGTAAGCTGTGACGAAGTGAGAGAGTGGCATGGACATATATACACTACCAAACGTAGGGTGGATAGCTAGTGGGAAGCAGCCGCATAGCACAGAGAGATCAGCTCCATGGTTTGTGACCACCTAGAAGGGTGGGATAGGGAGGGGGGGAGGGAGGGAGACGCAAGAGGGGAGCGATATGGGAACATATGTATATGTATAACTGATTCACTTTGTTGTAAAGCAGAAACTAACACACCATTGTAAAGCAATTATACTCCAATAAAGATGTTAAAAAAAATTAGCAGAAGAGGTTGTTGGCATATGTTTGTATTATTTTCATTTAATTTATTTTTAAAAATTTATTTTTGGCTACATCGGGTGTTCGTTGCTGCGTGCGCGCTTTCTCTAGTTGCGGCGAGCAGGGGCTACTCTTTGTTGCAGTGTGCGGGCTTCTCATTATGGTGGTGGCTTCTCTTGTTGCAGAGCACGGGCTCTAGGCACACGGGCTTCAGTAGTTGTGGCACGTGGGCTTCAGTACTTGTGGCTCACGGGCTCTAGAGCACAGGCTCAGTAGTTGTGGCACACGGGCTTAGTTGCTCCGCGGCATGTGGGATCTTCCCGTACCAGGGCTCGAACCTGTGTCCCCTGCATTGGCAGGTGGACTCTTAACCACTGTGCCACCAGGGAAGCCCATATTTTCATTTTAAATAATATGAAAAACTATTAAAAGGTACAGAAAGGGCATTAAAGATTATGACTGATGGGTGTGTGTGTGGGGTGTGTGTGTGTGTGTGTGTGTGTGTGTGTGTGTGTGTGTGTGTGAAATATGAGGTCCATAGAGATGGGTTATTTTCTTTGGTACAATTTAAAATTGTAGGAAGTAGTTTTTACATATTAGCTAGGCAGAAAGTATCTTTTACATATTAGCTAAGCAGAGAACTATCTCATTTCTGTAATAGTTTAGCTAAAGTCATGTTAACTATAGGCAGAAGGCTAGTGTATGGTATGAACAGACTCAGTAATTAATTTAAACAGGATAAAGAAGCAACATAAGGACATATTCTCAAAACTTTTAAGCTATTCCCTAGTATGATACTTCATTTCTAGTTGATACTGAAAAACAATTTCTTAAAGTTTCAACCCTAATTCCATTTATATTTACCTAAATGTTAGATATAACATTCTATATTAACAAAGGATTAATCTCTGTTTTCCCTGAAGCAGTGTTCTGTGGGATTGGATTTCTAAGCAACCCTCAGAGTTTGAAATTTCTATGATTTATGGAAGAGCAACTGCAAGTTATGCAACTTACTCAAACACAGGTGCTGAATATCAATTTGAAGTCTCTCAAACACTGAATTTTTCTTTCTGTGTTTGCCATCTACCTGCGCAAATAGAACATTAATATAACAATGCCTTTTATGTAAAAAAAGAAAAAGAGCTTTATGAAAAAAGATTTCTATTTGTTTTCAAAATTCAGAGCAAATAATTTTCCATCTTAGTTTTTAGTGTTTAAAAAGTAGAATTGTTAATTAAAAAATTTAAGATTGTATATTCTGTGATGAAAACTCCAAAATAACAATATCGTACATCGTTATAAGACTTGAACAATTTATAAATTATTATGTACACATTATTTTCTTTAACTCTAAAAATCCCCAATTCACTGATGAAGGAATTAAGGTTCATAGATAATAAAAAGCTCTACTTCAACAGCAAATTCATTCAAAACTGAACTCATTATTTCTCCCTCCAAACTATTTTTCCCTTTCCTTCTGTATTCCCTATCTGAGGGAAGAACACCACTTAGTCACTTAAGGCACAAAAGGTCACCAGAAGTAACTCCTCTTTCACACTTAATGGATAACAAGTCACCAGGTCTCGGGGCTTCCAATATCATAACATTTCTCACACTCTTTCCCTCCTCTCTATCTCACTGCAACATCCTTAGCTCTGGCCCACTTCTTACCTGGATTACTGGATAATAATGATCTTATTATTAATCTCCCTAATTCAAGGTTCACACTCTTCTGATACAGCTTCAATGGTACTGCTAGGAGGAACTTTTAAAACCCTTTTCTATTTACTTCACCAATTCTTATATATTCTTTCAATCTCCTCTCAGCTACCACCTCCTCCAGGAAAACTTCAATAACCCACACTAGACTGAGGCTGGCACTCTATCTTCACACTCCTATAGCATCTGGTACTTATCACTATCATAAGACACTTAGCATACTGAGCCAAGATACTTATAAGTCTGTCCCATTAGATGTAAGCTTCTTGAAGACAAGAATTAAATCTTGTTTCCACTGTACCCCCAGCATGTAGCAGGATAAAGTCAAACTCCTCCCTTCGCATAAAATATGAGTCCTTCCAGAGTCTAGGCCTCCTCTCCCATCTCATCACTGCTGAACTCTACTTCACACCATGGACTTCCATCACACAGAAATGTTTCCATGCTTCCCTGTCGTTTCAGGCATTTGGTTACAATCTTCTTGCTTCCTAGAATGCTTCTCAAACTCTGTATTTAGCAAATACCCACTTTTCAAGATATAGCTCAAGCACCACCTTTTCTGTGTAGCCATTCACCATCCCTTCTCTGCAGTAAAACTTGTCACTCCCTCCTTTGAACCCACACTGTACTCTGTACGACCTTTTTTCATATTTTAACCCTTTTCTATAATCATTTATCTGTTTGTCTCTTCTTTCCAATATAAGTAACAGAACATAGGGATGTTGTCTTATTTGACTTTACCCAATATCTATCAAGGTGCTTGTGGTATGCTCAATAAATGTTTACTGAACAAATAGTTGGTAAGTTTCAGATGTAGGTTAGGACTTAAGACTTTTAACTCCTAGCTTGAGCTTGGCTCTTTCCACATAATTTCTTGTCTCTGTAAATATTTTAAGAACTCAGATCAATGAACTATCAAAATTTAGATTAAAAAATTTACCTTCAGTTTAAATCATCAATATAATTAGAATAAAAAGCTATAATCAAATAAACACACAAAAAATTAATTTTCATTAAGAGGCCTGTTTCTGAGTATCATTTTTTTTTTCCAAACAAGAAAAGTGCAAACAGTTTGGTTACCAATATACTACAATGGTTTCACTTACCTTGAATCTTGTGGTCACCTTTTCTACTAGGATGAAGTGAACTTTTTCAGCATCTTTTAAGGCAATATCAACCCAATGAGATAATTTTCCCTTTCCTGCTCCAAACTCAACAAAGCATCTTCTTGGACCAAGTAACTTTAATTTTTCAATGTTACCTAAAATAGAAGCCTGCAAACTTCACGAGATTATTTTATAAACTAGAGCAAAAACATTCGGCTCAAATAGGAAAATAGCAAGATAATTTCTATATAGGGCAGCATGTTCACACTGATAATTTTTGTTTGGCTTTAAAGCTTTTCTCTTGCTTTTAAATATTTAACATGTAGTACTCAGAAGCATATCCATTCCAAGGATTTTAAAATATGTTTATATACGTTTTTTGAAATGGGGATTCTGTACCCTGAAAGATAATCTAAACAAAATCTCATTAATAATTATATTGAGAAACAACAGAATGTTAGCTTTGACAAATGAACAAAAAGGCCATTTTTAGTAGAGTTACTATGGCTAAACATACCTGCTGTTTCAGATGTTTGGTTGCAGAATCACCGTTTTTAGGGTCATTAAGGGCATCATGCAACGCTGGATGGGACATAATTTGATCTTTAAGTGTAGAGTTCAAACCTGTGCCAAATAAAAGCACAAAAGCTTAAATAACCAAACATGAAACCATAGGGCTCTAAACAATGGTAGTAATATCTCTTAAACCACAGTGGAATTAACTCATATACCACCTGATTATTCTAAAAAAATTTAACTTGCAAATTTAGGCAGACTTACCCTCACTTGCTTTTCTCAGTTTCTTAATTAAGTTTCCCATCTGCTCTTCAGAGAGAAAAGAAATTGGAACCTATATACAAAAATGGGGTGTGAGTTGGTCTGGGAACTAATAAATAACATTGTTTCTATAAGAAAATGCATTCTAAATCAAAATAGTTAATTTATTCCAAAAATTGGAACACAGCTTATTTACAGTGTGGAGATGCTCATAAATACTTTGTAAAATTAAAAAGTCAAGTACTTACTAATTGTTCAGGTATTTCTGTTTCATCTTTTAAGCCTGCATTAATATCTTGAATAAAGAAGTCCTGAATAAAAAGAAAACCAAGACATAACAATACCGTTATTAATGTGACAAGTTCACAAAAATTAAGCTGAAAAACTGATCCATGCCTTCTTCCAATACTTTGTACCTGCCATTCTCCCTTTCTCCCGTTCATTTATTCATTAAATAATTACTGAGTGAATACTGTGGTCCTTAACTTGCTTTAGGTGCTGAGGATTTACCACAGTGGAGAACAGTACAGACAAAAATCTCTGTGTTCACCGATCTTACATTCTAGTGAGGTAGCTATTTGAATATTTACAGTCTGAAGAAATTCATTAGTAATTTTTATTAAAGTTTTTACCTGTCTCCAGCATAGACTGAGGACTGTCATTTTTGCTAATGGTTAAAGCAAAAACAAAGACCCAACTGCAAAATGGCTGTTTATCAGATAGGCAGCAGGGCCAAAAACAGAGATAAGAAAAAATATTACAATGGTTTAGGTCTGATTTCTTCTATTTTAAAATACTAATTAAAATAGAAAATAGAAATGTCCTGTGATATTATGTTGTTTAAATTAACATAGTGAGATATTTCTAGTCCATTTTCAGAGAGAGAGACTCTAGGTAAGGATCTAGATTAGCATTGTCCAATAGCACTTTCTGCAACAATGAAAATGTTCTATATTTACCCTGGCCAACATGGTAGCTATTAGCCTTGAAATATGGCTAGTGTGACTGAGGAACTGGATTTTCAATTTTGTTTAATTTCAATTGACTCAAATTTTAATAGTTACATAGCCATAATTAATGGCTAGTGGCTACCATATTAGACCACATAGATATAGATGAATGAAATAGCACAATTTTTACAAATTCTGTTTTGAAAGTGAAAACAACTCCTGGGACATTATGCATAGCAATGGGCTTAGTTACGCAGATAGGAGAAAGGTAACACGTGCATTGTATGCTGCTACCTTTACCTATATGGGTAATAACGGAAACCAGTGATTAAGTGGAACAGGCGAAGAAAGCAGATATTAGAATATTTTGTTGGATGACTGGCAAAACTATAAGAGAAAATTAACTATAACTATTAGTAAACAAACGAGTGATAAGATTTTACCTGGGTTTCATGTTATACATAGTGTACTAAACACTGTTCTGCATTTCTTTCCTCTTATCTCATCATCCCACTACTTTTCTCCCCTTCCTTTCCACTGTGTCCCAGCATGCAATGGAATCTGTGCAGGGGTATTCCTTTTTTTTTTTTTTTTTTTTTTCCCATGCCACATGGATTGTGGGATCTTAGTTCCCTAACCAGGGATTGAACCCAGTCCCTGCCATGAAAGCAGGGAGTCCTAACCCATGGACCACCAGGAAATTCACAGGGGTATTCCATTTTTAATAAATTCATTTCTTCTCTCAAACTGTTCCCAGAACACGTATTCAACCTGCTTGCTTTAACTAAAGCCTGACACTTAGGTAAGGAAGATAACCTCCATGCATACCTGAAAGGAAAGGCAACATTCTTTCTCTTACTGAGGGGCTAACTGGGGTAGTCATCACTTTTCTTCTACATGTTTTTTTCTTTCTCTTTTTCTTTTTTTTAAATTGGAGTATAATTGCTTTACAATGTTGTGTTTCTGCCATATAAGGAAGTGAATCAGCTCTATGTATACCTATATCCCCTCCCTCTTGTACCTCCCTCCCAAACCCCCCCATCCCACCCATCTAGGTCATCATAGAACACCAAGCTGAGCTTCCTGTGCTTTATAGCATGTTCCCACTAGCTATCTCTTTTATACATGGTAGTGTATGTATGTCAATCCTAATCTCTCAATTCGTCCCACTCTCCCCTTCCTCCCCTGTGTCCACATGTCCATTCTCTACGTCTGCATCTCTATTCCTGCCCTGCAAGTAGGTTCATCTGTACCATTTTTCTAGATTCCACATATATGCATTAGTATATGATATTTGTTTTTCTCTT
>NC_041217.1:95593947-95602523 GCF_002837175.3 Physeter macrocephalus
TTCTTTTTATGGCTGAGTAATATTCCATTGTATATATGTACCACAACTTCTTTATCCATTCATCTGTCATTGGACATTAAGGTTGTTTTCATGTCCTGGCTATTGTAAATAGTGCTGCAATGAACACTGGGGTGCATGTGTCCTTTTGAGTTATGGTTTTCTCAGGGTATATGCCCAGTAGTGGGATTGCTGAGTCATATGGTAGTTCTATTTTTAGTTTTTTAAGAACCTTCCATACTGTTCTCCACAGTGGCTGTATCAATTTACATTCCCACCAATAGCGCAAGAGGGTTCCTCTTCTCCACACCCTCTTCAGCATTTATTATTTGTAGATTTTTTGATGATAGCCATTCTGACTGGTGTGAGGTGATACCTCATCGTAGTTTTGATTTGCATTTCTCTAATCATTAGTGATGCTGAGCATCCTTTCATGTGCCCCTTGGCCATCTACATGTCCTCCTTGGAAAGATGTCTCTTTAGGTCTTCTGCCCATTTTTGGATTGGGTTGCTTGTTTTTTTGATATTGAGCTCCATGAACTGCTTATATATTCTGGAGATTAATCCTTTGTCTGTTGCTTCATTTGCAAATATTTTCTCCCATTCTGAGGGTTGTCTTTTTGTCTTGTTTATGGTTTCCTTTGCTGTGCAAAAGCTTTTAAGTTTAATTAGGTCCCATTTGTTTGTTTTTATTTTCATTACTCTAGGAGGTAGATCCAAAAAGATAGTGCTGGGATTTATGTCAAAGAGTGTTCTGCCTATGTTTTCCTCTAAGAGTTTTATATAGCACCACTTATTGAAGAGGCTGTCTTTTCTCCATTGCATGTTCTTGCCTCCTTTGTCATAAATTAGGTGACCATGTGTGCGTGGGTTTATCTCTGGGCTTTCTATCCTGTACCACTGATCTATATTTCTGTTTTTGTGCCAGTACCACACTGTCTTGATTACTGTAGCTTTTTAGTATAGTTTGAAGTCAGGGAGCCTGATTCCTCCAGCTCCATTTTTCTTTCTCAAGATTGCTTTGGCTATTCTGTGTCTTTTGTGTTTCCATACAAAATGTAAAGTTTTTTGTCCTAATTCTGTGAAAAATGCCATTGGTAATTTGATAGGAATTGCACTGAATCTATAGATTGCTTTGAATAGTATAGTCATTTTCACAATGTTGATTCTTCCAGTCCAGGAGCATGGTATATCTCTCCATCTGTTTATGTCATCTTTGATTTCTTTCATCAGCGTTTTATAGTTTTTTGAGTACAGGTCTTTTGCCTCCTTAGGTAGGTTTATTGCTAGGTATTTTATTCCTTTTGATGAGATGGTAAATGAGATTGTTTCCTTACTTTCTTCCAAGACTGAACCAGGAAGAATTAGAAAATATTAGCAGACCTATCACAAGTAATGAAATTGAAACTGTAATTAAAAATCTTCCAACAAACAGAAGTCCAGGACCAGACGGATTCACAGGTGAATTCTATCAAACATTTACAGAAGAGCTAACACTTATCCTTCTCAAACTCTTCCAAAAAATTGCAGAGGAAGGAACACTCCCAAATTCATGCTATGTGGCCACCATCACCCTGATAGCAAAACCAGACAAAGGTATCACACAAAAAAGAAAATTACATTGATGAACATAGATGCAAAAATCCTCAACAAAATACAGCAAACAGAATCCTACAACACATTATAAGGATCATACACCATGATCCAGTGGGATTTGACCCAGGAATGCAAGAATTCTTCAATATATGCAAATCAATCAATGTGATGCACCATATTAACAAACTGAAGAATAAAAACCATATGATCATCTCAATGGAGGCAGAAAAAGCTTTTGACAAAATTCAACACCCATTTATGATAAAAACTCTCCAGAAAGTGGGCACAGAGGGAACCTACCTCAACATAATAAAGACCATTTATGACAAACCCAAAGCAAATATCATTCTCAATGGTGAAAAACTGAAAGCATTTCCACTAAGATCAGGAACAAGACAAGGATGTCCACTCTTGCCGCTCTTATTCAACATAGTTTTGGAAGTCCTAACCTTGGCAATCAAAGAAAAATAAAAGGAATAGAAATTGGAAAAGAAGAAGTAAAACTGTCACTATTCACCGATGACATGATATATACATAGTATACATAGAAAATCCTAAAGATGCCACCAGAAAACTACTAGAACTAATAAATGAATTTGGTAAGGTTGCAGGATACAAAATTAATGCACAGAAATCTCTGGCATTCCTATGCACTAACAATGAAAGGTCAGAAAGAGAAATTAAGGAAACAATCTTCTACACATCTTTATGTAAAAATATTTTTCTTTTTAAACTTATGCCATCTGTCCTACTAGTTCTCACTTGGGAAGCATCTGGAAATGTATGGGGATATTTTGTTCTCAAAATGACTGAGAGGTGCTATTGGGAGACAATTATCTACAGGTCTCTCAATTTTCTGCAAGTCTTATAAGCAAAGGCACTGACCCCCCTCTATTCCAGATTATCTTTGCAAGGACATTTGTATACCAAGCAATCTTGGAAGATAGAAATAGTGTCTCCTAGAGCAGTGGCAGGCCTGCTTATTGTACAAAACAATAAAGAAATGTCTACTTATGGAACAAAGGTGAGGCAGGTTTCCTTACTGCTCATTTAAAAAGATGTATTTCCTAAGCTTGGCCTTCTTCAGCTATGACACAAGCTGTGGACAAACATGTGCAGCATCCACCAAGACCACTTCAACTTGAGGGAACTTAGGGAACAAAGGGAGTTGATGCAGACAAGAAGCTCACATTGCTTGCTGTGCAGTGAGTAATAAAGCCCTTTGTCTCTGACCCAGGAGTCTCATATCTTCTTCCAGCATTCACAATCCTATGGTAGGCTAACTTGTTAGCTTGAAAATAAGATGAAATTTCAAATCCTTCATACTTCTTGACAAGGGCCTTTGTCATTTGCCACTCAGAAGCCAGGAATTCTAAAAACATGGATGTTCTGAAGTGCACACAGGACAGGACTGTCCCACTCGAAATGCCAAAAGCCCCCACTGAGAAACACTGGGCTGTTAAACATCTTCTAAATCTCCCAGCAGTTGTCAACTATCAATCTGTTGGTCATTATCCAATATTCATTAGGAACTTTGACACCAAGCTGTTCTTTCCACTAAGTTCAGCCAATTTGACTATGTTTTCAAGCCATCCAACAAACAGCTCTGCTTGACCTTTTTAATTCTAAATGACCTTTGCTCCACTTTGGTAAACTACTTTCAGGGACCCTCTAGATTCTGGCGTTACTATGAACCATTTAACCTCTGAAAACTTAAACTTCATTAGCCCATTCTCTGACTATAACTTTGTACTATGTTAGTACAAAGTATAGTGATTCTCTTGTTCCTAATCATATTCTTTCACCTTTTAAAGACCTCTATTTTTTCTCAGCTAATTTCTGGCTTCCCTTTCATGCCACCCAGTCTGGACACTCAGCACCATTGTTATCATTATCTTTCACAATCTGGTTCTCTGTCAAACCCACCCTTACAAAACCTAATGCCTGCATTAATATGACTTTTAACTCCCAATAGTTTGAAAGTTAAAACTGCTGAACGCTGCTGAAGCAAAGCTCCTCGGTCATTTGGACTGGTGCCAGTTCAAATTCAGTATCTCCATCAGTCTGACTCTCAAAGATGCCTAGCAATTATTCTGCATAACTCTAATTCTAAACTTTTACCTCTCTCCTCAAATCTCCTACTATACCATCACCTCCCTTAATCACCTTATCTCTTACTTCAGCAAGGAAGTGTAGCTGTCAAATGACATCTTTCTCAATTAACCTCCTGTCAGCTCAAATTTGCCTGAACTGATATCCATCTTATACTACTTCCCATCTACGTAAGTGGAAGAGCTATTTCTTCCCCTATTTCTTCCCTTCGACCTCTGTTTTGTACCCTATTTCTGTCTGCTTCCTGGGGAGCCTCACACTATCAGTGATGCCCTCTTCTGTTTTCAATTTCTTCTTCTCTACTGGCTCATTACTCTAAGCATACAAATAAAACTCTTTTCTCCCATTCTATCTATCTATCTATCTATCTATCTATCTATCTATCTATCATTTATTACATTCATTTTTTGGCCACACTGCACGTCACATGGTATCTTAGTTAGCCGACCAGGGATCGAACCCATGCCCCCTGTATTAGAAGCGTGGAGTCTTAACCACTGGGCTGCCAGGGAAGTCCCTCCCATTTTAAAACACACTCCTTCTGTCCTACCTTCCTCTCTGACTGCTACTCTACCTCTCAAGTTCCATTCATAGACTAGTTTCTTAAAAGAATAGTTGACACTTAAGATTTCTACTGCCTTGTCTTCCACTTACTCATATATCATTTCAGTCTGATTTCTGCCCACTCCACTCTATTTAACATGCATTTTGCTAAACTCTTTGATCTTTAACAACTGCCATATTGCCAACCCAATGGATTCTTCTCTGTCCCTACCTTACTTGACTCCACTGTGATGCTAGACACAGCTGATCACTCATTTCTTTCTGAAATTCTCCTTCCCCTGGCTTCCCATATACCATGCTTCTCTGTTTTTTTCTCTTTCTTACCTCTCCAGCCATCCCTTGTCAATATTTTTCTATGGTTCCTACTAGCAGCTCACCTTTTAGGTGTCAGTGTCACCTAGAGCTCTGTCCTTGGTCTCATGCTCTAATTCCTGCCTACCTCTCATCTTCTATTCAGCTCTCCCCTTGTATTTCATACTTGTCATGTGAGTTACCCATGTTTTCTTCCTTGTCTGGATGACCCTCCTTTGACCTTTAGGTCTCATCTCATGACATTCCTTCAGAAAAGCTTCCCTGACTCCTTTCCCATCTCTCTAAACCCCTATATCCTCCCCCAAAAGGGTTAGGCTCTTCTCTTTTATTCTTCCATAGCACTCTGTACTTAATCTATTTTAACACATATAATATTGTATTCTCTATCCCTTCCACTAGATTGTCATGTTAATTTAAGCAGGGTGCTTGGTACAATGTCTGGCATAAGTGCTCAATTAATATCTATTGAATAAACAAGTCTCCCAACTTCCCCCCAGTTCTAACTAATCTCTTACCCTGGGTAACTTAAAAATCCAAAGCTTCACCTATGATCTGTATGTATTTGACTTCTGAATCTTTATTACTCGCCCAACCTCTCTACTGAGTTTCAGACTCACATATCCAACTCCGAATTTCCAGTCAGTCAGCAAGTTTTGTTGATTCTGCTACCTAAATAATTCTTGCATTTATCTATATTCTTTCCATCCTCTTTAATTCAGTCTCTTATCATGTCCTACCTGGATTGCAGCAATGCCCCCCTAACTAGACCTTCTGATTGCAAGCCATCCTACCACATTGCTCTAAGAGAAAGTTTTCTAAGAGATAAATCTGACCCCACCATTTCCTTGCTTGCAATCTTTCAATGGTTCCCCGTATCTTTTAGAATAAGTACAAGTTCCTTGAAAACCTCAAGTGGTTTCTCAATTTCTGCCTCTGCACATATAGTTCTTTCCACTTAGAAAGATTCTTCTTTCTTTTCTTTGCCAAATCAAGACTTAGCTCAAGTGTTATTCCCTCTGGGAAGCCTTTCTTGACCACTTGGATTTAATTTTAATGCAAGTATGTGCTCTTATCCCATGTGTACTTACTTCTTTCATTGAACTTATTAAATAATGCCCATTATTTACAAGTTACTTACCAGTCTCAAATAAGTTCCATGAAGGCTGGGATCATATTTTATTGAAATGAATTTAGTAGGCACTAAGTAAATATTTTTGAATAAATAAACTGTGGAATTATTCTCTGAATACCACTCTTCTTGCATAAAATTCTATTATCTCAATTAGGAGTCTAAGTGGATTCACAATCTGATGTCCTATATACACTCAAATGTATTTGCCATATTTAAGCCTCCTGAGGCAAGAGCCTTGTTAAAAATTCACATTTGTAATCTACTAAGTATATATAAACATTACATACCACACATTTCACCATTCAGTTTTACTGATCAAACACTTACAGGTTTTGGCCTCTCTCTTGAGTTACATTTTTTCAAATGTTTTGCTAGTTGATCTTCATATACTGTGCTAAATTTAAAGAGAAAATTATTTAAAATAAGACTGTGATAATCACTGTTTCCAGCACAGAAAAATCCTTCTCTGACCCATACTTACTGTTTTGGATCTAAAGGACACAGGATTCTTTTCCGAGCATTTTCTTCCTAATTAAAAAAAAAAAAAAGGACATATTTATTTGAATAAAATATCAAGTTCACTGCTTACAGATACTAGATACAAGCTTCAGTGTAATCATAAGCTTATGCTATCCCAAAACAAGGTAAGGAAACCTTAAAAGGACATTAACAAAACACTGGCAAAATCAGGTCATAGAGTTTAACAACAAAAATCTCCAGTGTCATGTGATATCACCTCATAGCTGTCAGAATGGCTATCATCAAAAAGAACACAAATAACAAATGTTGACAAGAATGTGGAGAAAAGGGAACCCTCCTACACTGTTGGTGGGAATGTAAATTGGTGCAGCGGAAAACAGTAGGGAGGTATCTCAAAAAACTAAAAATAGAACTACCTTATGACCCAGCAATTCCATTCCTGGGTACATATCCAAAAAAACCAAAAACACTAATTTGAAAAGATACATGTACCCCAATGCTCAAGGCAGCATTATTTACAATTGCCAAGATATGGAAGCAACCTAAGTGTCCATCAACAGATGACTAGATCAAGATGTGGTATATATATATATACAAACACACACACACACACACACACACACACACACATACATACAGTGGAATATTATTCAGCCATAAAAAGAATGAAATTCTGCCATTTGCAACAAAATGGATAGACTTGGAGGGTTTTATAGTAAGTGAAATAAGTCAGACAGGGAAGACAAATACTGTAGGATATCACTTATATGTGGAATCTAAAAAAATAGAACAAACTGGTTAATATAATAAAAAAAGAAACGGACTCACAGATATAGAGAACAAACTACTGGTTACCAGCGGGGAGAGACCAGCGGGGAGAGGGAAGCGGGGAGGGGCAGTACAGGGGTAGAGGATTAAGAGGTACAAACTGCTATGTATAAAATAAATAAGCTACAAAGATATATTGTACAACACAGGGAATATAGCCAATATTTTATAATCATTATAAATGGAATATAACCTTTAAAAATTGTGAATCACTGTATTGTACACCTGTAACATATAACACTGTACATCAACTATACTTTAATAAAAAAAAAAACCTTTGGTGTAGCTCGTTTATGTATATCTGAACAAATACTGCTTTGGAAAACAAGGGTCTATAGCTTCAGACAGGTTATAGAAAAGGCCTACATATGGAATTTTGAATCTATGACAGCACTGACTATAATATTCACTATTATTTTAGGTACTACGAAGAAAGGAAAAATGTTGCCAATTTAAATTATAACATGTCATTGATTTTAAGAAGCATTCTGATTTCAGAGATGTTAAAATGTGAAAAAAAAAGTATCTCAGAAAACAAAAAAAAAAACAAAAGACAGATCTTCCTCAACTTATGATAGAATTACAATCTGATATATCTTAAGTCAATAATGCATTTAATACACCTAACCTACTGAACATCGTAGCATAGCCTAGTCTATCTTAAATGTGATCAGAACACTTACATTAGACTACAGTTGGGAAAAATGATCTAACAGCCTATTTCATAATAAAGTGTTGAATATCTCATGTAATTTATTGAATACTGTATTGAAAGTGAAAAACAGATGGTTGTATGGGTACAGAATGGTAGTAAGCATATTAGTTGTTTACCCTCATGATAGCGTGGCTGACTTGAAGCCCTGGCTCCCTGCTACTGCCCAGCAGTGCATATCGCTAGCCCCGGAAAAGATGAAAATTCAAAATTCAAAGTACGCTCTCTACTGAATGCCTATCACTTTTGCAACATCATAAATCCAAAAAAATCGTAAGTTGAACCATTCATTGTAAGTTGGGGACTGTCTATATGGTATTTTAACCATTTGGTATGTGGCCCTACTCTACTAGCTTTGCAACTTTTTAGTATAGAAGAGTTACATCCTGTTCGTTTCTAAGTTACATGGATTTAACTACATATACTCGGGGGAAAAAAAAGGAATTAATAGTGTTGGCAAGTCTACCTAACATTGATATGAATCTGTATATAACAGGATAGCATAACAGTTAAAACCAAAGGTCAGCCAGACTACCTAGGTATGATTTCCAGTTCTATCTATCAGGCTCCTAACTATCAGCTCCTAACTCTACGATCTGAGGTAGTCTTACTGCCTCATCTGAAAGATAAGAATAATATATCTTACCTCCTAAGGGTTGTAAAAATTAAGTGAGCCAATAGATTAAAAAAAAAAAACAAGGGGCTTCCCTGGTGGCGCAGCGGTTGCGCGTCCGCCTGCCGATACAGGGGAACCGGGTTCGCGCCCCGGTCTGGGAGGATCCCACATGCCGCGGAGCGGCTGGGCCCGTGAGCCATGGCCGCTGAGCCTGCGCGTCCGGAGCC